>NW_020291140.1:0-277821 GCF_003184625.1 Aspergillus neoniger CBS 115656 | reverse complement strand
TTGTCCGTTGACGGAGGAGACGAGGGGGTTGATTGATGGGGAGAAGATTGGGTGGATGAAGGAGGGGGTGAGGATTGTTAATGTGGCGAGGGGGGGTGTGGTGGTTGAGGAGGCTTTGGTGGAGGGGTTGAGGTCTGAGAAGGTGGCTGCTGCTGCGTTGGATGTTCATGATTTTGAGCCTGTTGTTGATGCTAGGTTGAGGAACATGGAGAATGTTACTCTTACGACGCATGTTGGGGGCGGGGCGGTGGAGACTAGGATTGGGTTTGAGAGGTTGGTGATGGAGAATATTTTGAAGGTGATTGGGAATGATGGGGAGGTCGTTGGGGAGCCGCTTACGGCTGTTAATGGGAGTGAGGTTAGGGAGGTGTGGGAGAGGATGGGGAGTGAGTAGTAAATATTGTGGGAGTATGATATTATGCTATGAGGTGTGGCTGCTAGTTCAGATAGCTTCCTCCGGTTTCCTCGTGGATCAAATCGAACATGGGCTTCGCGCTGAAATACCCTGCCATTGGCGTGCCGACGGACTTGTATGTGAATGCTGCGTCCGCTTCGTCTACCTTGACGGTCTGTCCGCCCCGGCCTGCGGCTGCGGCGTCGGCCATGAGCTGTACGTAGCAGCATTTCTCTAGACTGACGAACCAGAACACCGTCTCCTCGATGGTCTGTCCTACTGTTAGAAGCCCGTGGTTCTGCAGCAGTGCGGCCTTCTTAGTGCCTAGGGCTTGAGCGATGCTCTTGCCCTCTTCTTCGGCCAGCACGATGCCGTTGAACTGATTGTACAAGACGATGTCCTGCTCTGGTTAGTTGCAGGTTCTGTAGCTAGAGGATGCCACTGACATTGTAGAATGCACACGCATCCTGCGTGATGATATCCAGCGGCCGTCCGAGAGTACAAAAAGCCCGTCCATGAATGCTGTGGCTGTGCGCAGCGCAAAGCACGTCCGGCCGAGCAGCATGAATGGCCGAGTGAATCATAAAAGCAGCAGCATTGAGCAGCCGGATAGGTCCACCGCCAATGATTTCCCCGGCGTGGCTCACATGGATCAAGTCGGATGCCTTGATCTGCGAAAATGCTAAGCCAAAGGGGTTCACCCAGAAGGTGGTTGGGTCGACGGGATCACGGAGTGTAATGTGTCCTGCCACGCCTGGAATAAAAGTTAGTATGAACTGCCAATCCCATCGAGCCGAGGTAATCGGAAGTAAGTAGTAGGGATGAGTGATGATGGCATACCCTCATCGTAGCCATTTTTGCCGAAAATGCGGAATGCGGCTGCCAGTCGACCTTTGAGGTACTCGCGCTCCTTGTACTTATCTTCGAAGACTGGAGACTGTGGGAATTTCTGCGGGGTGTTCTTCACTTTGGCGGCTTCGGCAGCCGATTCTTGGGTGGAATGGGGTTGGACGGGAACAGGAGAGAATATGGTGGTTTCGGTGGCGGTGGGAGGGGCCATATTGGATGAAATAAGAAGGTTGAATTAATATGGGGGATGGCAATCAATGTAGGGTTGGGATGATGAAGAAGAAGGAGGAGGAGGAGGAGGGATGAGGGGAGAGAAGAGGAGAAAGAGAAGATATGCTTATCTGACCAGCGCGGGGTTGAACCAAAGCAAGTAATCAAGGTTACCCGACGGATCTCAACCGAGGTTGCACCGCATCGCTATGGATGCTCGACCAAGTTTGGTTCATGACTATTCCGGAAGTGCCTGGGCTTGGAAACACCTGGAACTATCATCGAATGTGATCGGTCATACAGCCCGTGGAAGTATCTATTCACTACCCTGCTAGAGGATGTTCTACGGCTATATACATTCGGAATCGGGATAGAATGAGTCATGAGTCGTGCGAGAGGAGCAGAAAAATTGAGCAGACACATTGACCCAGACATCCCAAATCTACAGCGGTAGCCGTGGTATTGCCATTCTTTGCGCTTCCTCCAAAAGCGCTTCATATAGCTGCCGGTCCACGGCACTCATCCCTTCCTGTGTCGAAGGCGACGCTCCCAGTATGGGCTTCACGTCTGCTTTGCATACTACACCAGGGGGCGGAAGCTCGCCTGTCTGAAAATACTGACGGATCTTCTTGTGAACACATACGGACGGCGCCGCCAACGTTGAGTGCTAGAAGAGTCAGATCGTGCATCATGTTTGACATTTGGGTCACTTACGCCTTCGGAATCCTGCTGTAGAAGCACCGAGCCAGGAAAGTTCTCGGACATCTTGCGCGCACTGTAAACGATTAGCCTCGATGGCAAATTTCCCAGGAAACGGGGAAATTACCTCCGCAATGGAGTCACTGGGTCGAGCGTGTTGCTCACAAACAGCAGTGGATGGGAGGTATTGGCTGCGAATGGCCCTAATATACTCAGCAATGAACGGTCCAGATTACAAAGACACTACTACCTGTGAGCTTCCACTTCGGCTTTACCTTCCACCCTACGCAGCTCATCAAAAGACTGGCCCAGTAATCCCCAAGCATGGCACTGTCTTCCTGCAACGACGCCCAGGAACGCCGGACCTCCTCTTCGTCAGCATCCTGCAGATACTCCGCATCGGCACAGAGGATGGCCGTGCTTGAATACGCTTCATTGTGCCCCGACACTTGACACTCAGCAGACCATGGTCCAGATTGAAGACATTGAGCGGAAGGGCATGAAGGGGAGCGGCCCCCTACTTTAAAGTCGGCAAGGGCGGCGCCACTTTGCTGCGATAGCTCGGCCGCTACCTCTGCCAGTTGAGGAAATCCGTAAAGTGGCTGATACAGAGCAATTCGCAGGATGACCTTGAGATCACTCCACGTCACGACTTCCGGACCTCGTGTAGCTGATGCGGGAACTGGTAATGAGCGGTTGTAGAGAGCGTCTTCTAGTGCCAGATATGTTTCCTTGATGGCGGCCGGTCCACCTTGAGCATAGAAAGGGCAGACATCTGCTCCAACCGCATTGCAGTATCGCGTAAATTGATCGAAAATGGCGTCAGCGTCCTCGACAGCATTGGGCCCCTCCCCGAAATAGTACTTGTCGGCATCAACCACAGCATCAAGCACAGCTCGATGAATACGATCGGGAAACATAGTTGCAAATGTGGAGCCTAGGATGGTTCCGTACGATCGACCCCAGTATAGGAGCTTCTCCTGTCCCCGCTGCCATCGCGTTCGCGCTACTATATTCTGTCCTGGATCATAGCCATGAATATGGTCCTGTTGGCGCTGCTTCAGCAAGCCTTGTTCTGCACGCCATTCGCCGTGTCGCTCAACGATCTCAAGCATATCTCTAGCCACAGGAGGCGTGTTGAGGTGCTCGCCCAAAGCCTCCTCTCCATCCCTCGGAGGAGTGGACAAGTTGGCAGAGCATCCAGTGTTGAGGGCAGTCGCGCGAGCCCAGCTATGCCAGAATGCATCCTGTGCGCTACCAAGTGTGCCTTCGGCTGCCACTTGGAGTTCCCAGTTTCGCTGCGCGAACAGATGAGGAAAGCAGCTGAACCCTGGAGTCGTGTTGTTGACCCCGCGCGGATCGAATCCAATGATGTCAAAATACTTGTCCCGCGAAGCGCTTTCTGGATCGACTATACTTGGGTCGTTCTCCGAATCTACGGTCTTTTGCAGGGATTTGCCGCTAACAAGCACCTGGGCGACGCCTGAGCCACCTGGGCCACCTGGAACGGAGTTAGTCAGGACGATGGCATGGCATCCCCAAACATACCTGGGTTCGTCAACACCGCCCCGCCATATCGGGAATCTGCCACCGGAACCTTGGCTGGAAGACGAGTGATGGCGATCGCGAAGTGACGTCCTTGACCATCGGATCGGTGGTAGTCCATGGGAACTTCGAGGCGGGCGCATTGGAACCCATCGAAGCAGTCATGGTACACAAGTGATCGCGAAGGTGTTATCTTTACCGGTCAGACGCTTCTGGCAACAAATGCAAAGTCTCTCACCTGTTCCCAGCTAAACTCCGAGTGGAGGTTAATCTCAGTATGTGCTCCAATATGAAGACGCGATGTCCACCACGCAAGACCTGCCAGAGTTACTACAGCGACTCCTATTCCATGGAGAACCTTTCGCCAGGCTCCATATTTTGCAGGATGTACATGGGCCTGAAACGACCCGTATTCAGGGGCTTTTAAGGGATCCATGTGTTCTCAGACTAGACAATGCACGACATCCACTTCACCGTGTGCGCATCGAGGGGATAGTCAAGGGTGCCCCACGAGTTAAATGTAGATTAAGCCATGGTTGACCCAAGATACCGGGCGGGCTGACAGGTCATTCAGCTGGAGCTGAATATGAAGGCCTGCAGTTTCTGCATAGACACGACGACGAATTAAGAGTAAGAGATTTGCAATGAACCCGAAGTGGGGGTTGGATAGCCACGGGGCTCAACTCATCAGGATAAGCCGCGCATGCCGAGATTGAGAGGGAAGATCGCGGTCGGAAAAACCAAACAGAAGCCAGATGGCGGATCAGCGCTGGTGGCCTGTGACCCCTTGCATTTTCTTAGGTTGCGTTCGGCCTTCCTCTAATTGCCTAGTAGCAAACTCTTCGGAGACTAGCATGGATCAGCCCGGAGGTTATTGGCTGGTGCCCTTATCACACTCCCCGTACCCAATGCAAGGTCAGCATCCACGATAGATGTGGCTATAAGCATCTGGGTACAGTGGGTCTGTCATCTCAGCAAGAGATCAACCTTTAATAGAGCGATCAAATGTCTCCGGACAGTCGATAAAACTGATGTTGGCCCTCTGCCTCTGACGCTAAACCACACTCCCGCAGGTATCCTGAAACTTGGCTTTGGCCGAGTTGCCTGATTGACACAGCAACTATGGGTGGTGTAATTTGTACTACCGTTCGCATATATGGAAGAACGTTATTTAAGCTCTGGAGACACATTTGTCCTTGTTGAAAATTGGTTGTTTCATCCCCATCTGGGCTCTTCGACGGAGGAAATATACAGATGCCGTGGTGTTCGTTATGTGAAGAACGGACTGGCAGAGTCGAACAACTCGTCGACGCCACACGTGTATCAGAGCCAATAGTAGGCAGAAAGGCCATATTTACCCTGTCCTCTCGTCCATCGGCGAGGGACTATGATGGGTGCCATCTTCCGCTACAAGCTCCCAGCCAAGGGAACCAGTGCAAGGGATGCCATATCCCAAGATATGTATCCACTGTAGCTCTTCCTGTTCACTCATTCGATCGCTGGCAACTGGCGGATCATGTGGCCTGGTCATGACAAATGCCAAAGTGGGTTTGGGATGCCTGCTTCCTTCGGGATGAACAGCGGAGAGTACACTGAAGCTTAATTTCAAGCTCGAACGTGAAGCTCACCAGCAGTGGAGCCAGTCTTTCTTTCTAGCGTTTCCTCTTTTGCATCAGATACTCTATGGTCCTAGCGATGGCGTTAATCATTCCAGAAGAGACAAGGTTATGCGATCATGTCCTGCTTGCCAAACAGGGCACAAACTCGAATAAGCTAGAGCCAAAGCTTCTAGGCAGATCTCCGCCTGATCTGCCCGGCGTATACTATGGTGTTGTCAAGGGACGAAGCAGGAGACAAGTACGGAGTAAATAATGCAGCTGCAGCAACATCCCCCATACTCCTTGAGCCAAATGTTGAGACTTGAGATGCGTCCCGCATGCATCACGTGCGGGGAACAGTTTCCCCAACTCCAACTCAGTGTCCGAAAAGGGAAAAGTTCCAGCCTCGGTTCTCCGCAGCCCTTCCTCACCTTCTCAACATTCAGGCCTCTCCCCATCTGCCTTGCCACTAAATGGAGAGACTTATTCACACTGACTCACAATTAAATACTCTGATAATCGCGAGCAAGTCAGTACTGGCCTGACAGCTGCCTCTTCGCCGATCGACTGAAATGGACGTGCGTGGCAGCCGGACTTGTCCAGTTTAGGAGGATCATTGCCATCCCCCGCAGGATCCATTGTGACTAATGCAGCTTCTTATCAATAAGTGCCCACTGATGGTCACAATCCTCACCCACTGCCGTTGTCGGTGCTGAACCCGACTAAATGTTTGCCCGTTTTCGCGACCAGGTTTGGGGCATTTGGGCCTATAGTCGTCGATCTTCACCCGGATCGGCACCCTCGGGGGCTCCTCTGCGCCCTTGCTGGCCAAGGCAGGCAAATCGCACCCGCCGGGGTCATGGATTGGGATTGGCATTCCTCCTCCCCCCCACCAAGCCCATAGTCACGTTAGCTGATGTCTTCGTCACGGCGATCTCTTCGGCTGTCCACCAGGTCTGCCTCCCTCCATTTATCCATCCGCCCTCCCAGTATCGGTCACAGCCAGTCAAAGGTGTATCAATGCTTGTGCGTGGTCTTGGTGACGCCATTTTGATCGCAATCCCACACTTTCTGCTGACCGCCTGCATTTGCGAACGCCAGGGATGGAGATAAGTGAGTCCGGTCTGTCGCACTAAATGAGCTTGATCACTCGACACTCTATTTGATTCCGCTATCTCGGTCTGTCGCCTGCGTCTCGGAAAAGCATACATACCTGATGTGGCCCGCCCAACTGAATTCTGTCCTTGAGTACTCACATCCACACAATGGCTGGCTGGAACGGAATTTTCCGTCCGTCTAGGAGACCGGAAAATGTCCCCAGTTCCTTCACCACTGGGGATGAAAAGCACGATACAATCGATGTCACTGTTCACGAATCGAGTGCCGCATTTCCAGATGCCACTGGGGCATCAAAGATCCAAGCTGCCGAAGCCGTCAGCGGGCGCAAAGGCCGGTATCTGTTGTATGCGGGGTATGTATGTCATATCTCTATTCTAGCATAAATGCTGATCACTTCTAGACTGGCGATGATGATGGTCATTTAGTAAGTCATTGTCTCTCTACAGCGACAGCACCTTCTGATCGCTGGTTGGTATCAGTGAATTAGACAACTCGACCGTGGGGACCTATCGTAACTTTGCTACATCTGATTTTGACGCTCTCGCTGAGCTGGCCACCTTGAACACTGCTGCGAGCATTATTTCCGCCATCTCCAAGCCCCCAATCGCCAAGATCTCCGACGTCCTCGGACGCGGTGAAGCCTATGTGTTCGCCGTCACATGCTACGTGGTTTCCTACATTCTCTGCGCCTCTTCCAAGACCTTCAGCACTTACGCAGGCGGATACGTCCTCTATTCGATCGGGCAGGCTGGCACATCCTTTTTGAATGCTACGATCGTTTCGGATCTGTCATCTATGCGATGGAGAGGTTTCGCTTATAATATACTCTACCTCCCATTCCTCGTCATTCCCTGGGTGTCCGCGTTCATTGTGCAGAGCGTCGTGGATGGCATTGGCTGGCGTTGGGGGATTGGCATGTTCGCCATCTTGATGCCTTTCGGTGCCATCTTCATTATAACCACCCTCCTCGTCTTCCAGCAGCGGGCCAAGCGGTCAGGTCTCGTACTAAACGAACAGCTAAATCTATATGGTTTCTTCTCTCGCATCGACCTAGGTGGCCTATTTATTCTTAGTGCCGGCTTCGCTTTAGTTCTAATTCCTATTACACTGGCTGCTACCTCTGCTGGCCGTTGGAAGACCCCCTGGGTCGATGCATTGATTGCTGTGGGAGTCGTGATTCTGGCTTGCCTTTACCCATATGAGAAATACGTTGCCCGGCATCCTGTGGTGCCTGTGCGCTACTTCCGTAACCTTTCAGTTCTGCTCCCAGTGATACTGGTATGCATCGACAACATCAGTTTTGGCGCTACCCATACATATTTGTATGTTTGGTCCGAGGTGTCGCATAACTTTTCGCCACGCAATGCGCAGTTTCTCTACTATACGAACGGGGTTATGCAAGCCCTCGTGGGCATGGGAACGGGCTTACTGATGTACCGCCTACGATCCTACAAGTGGATTGGCGTCGTCGGAGCGGTCGTTCGCATGGTTGGATACGGGGCCATGGTTCGTCTTCGCACAAACGAAAGCTCTGTGGCCGAGTTGTTTATCGTGCAACTGGTCCAAGGCATTGGTAGTGGTATTATCGAGACCGTCGGGATTGTTGCAGCACAGATCACGGTGTCGCACGCGGAACTCGCGCAGGTCACATCGTTGGTCCTGCTGGCCGCGTATCTGGGCAACGGGATAGGGTCAGCAATTGCAGGAGGAATATATTCGGGACAGCTACGACAACAACTGCGGTTACATCTAGGGTCTGGTGTGAGTGAATCTACGGTTGATCGGCTGTACAACTCTATTACAGGTACTCTCCCAACATGGGGGTCAACCGAGCGAACAGCGATTGACAGAGCTGTAAGTAATCTGCCTCGCATTGCCTGTCCCACACTAACTTGCCGTTCAGTATTCAGATGTGATGGGGTACGTGTACTACACAATTCGAAGCCGATGTTAGACTGACATATCCAGGTCGATCACTATCGCGGCTCTGGCATTTTCCGCCCCTATAGTAATTCTGTCGCTATTTTTGCCCAACAACAAGCTTGGGTATGGTGGCCCAGAACCTCTGGCTTCTCTTTCATTACTGACAAGTCGCTAGGGACGGACATAATATTGTCCAAGGCCAACAGCCTCCCGAGCGCTCCGAGTCCACACTGGTGGACGAGAGAAGAGCGCATGGAAGGAATTTGGATATCTATGAGACAAAGGCGTGAAAGGGGATGGCGGTGGTATTATTAAACATTATGACACTAATGTTTGGTAACTTGGGTATCTAAAGATATATGCTTTTATACAACGTCCAACAGATGCCATCCTTCACCTGCCGGGAGACCCCAGCGAGCAGACAAACTCGCGCTTCGGAGTAGAGTCCAAGGCGTTCTTGACCAAATTCCACACATTCAAATCGTAGGCCTCGCCGATATGGCCGACAGGATCCAGAGGACAAGTGTCTTGCACCCATTCATTGGTCACTCCATCTTCATGAACAAAGGAAGTGGAGGTTGGGGTGACCAATTCGTCTAGCCGCGATGCAATGACCGTGAGGTTATTCCCCGGCTGCACGATCGGCTCGCCGTCGTTCAAGCGATCAATCGCAGCTCCGTCCGGGCCGAGATCGTCACAGGCGGCGCAGCCCACTGTATCCAGGATGTCGCCGATCAGATCGCGCGATAAGTTTCCCAAAACATATGCAATGTCATAGATCCCGGCCAGGTTGGTGCCTCTCGTGGGAGGTGCAATGGCCACCAGCTTATCCAGCATCTCCGAAATGCCATCCTCGAACTTAGGGACGTAGAGGGTTTGGAAAGCGCCTTCGGAGTGACCGACAATGTCGATCTTGTCGGCGCCCGTCTTTTCTTTCACCTCGCGGATGTACGCGGCGATTTCCGTGGCCGATTCGGCGATGGCCTTGAGGCCGCCGACCAAGGGGAACCCTTCATATGCACCGTAGGTTTTGGCGTAGGTGCAGTAGCCTTGCGCTTGTAGCCAACCTTGCAGGTAATTCAAGTCTTCGTAGTAGGTGGCGCCCAGCCCGTGTAGGAGCACAACGGGATTCGGGTGTTCGGTGCTATTGCAGGAGAAGTCGTTGATGCTGTAGCCTAAGGCTGGTAGGATGGCGGTGGATGCTAGGAGCAGCGATGATAGATGCATTTTGGCGGAAAATTGTTGATTTAGGGTTCGGAGAATTAACCAACGGCAGGAGTAGAGTGACGGAAAATGCCATTTGAGTTGGCAGTCACCAGATTTTTATCGTGAATCCAGAGGTGGGCCTTCATTGTGCCCAGGGAGATAGGAATCGGATCTGTACCTGATCGAGAATGTGAATTCGTGAACCGTTGATCACTTTAATTAAAAGTGGACGGGATGCTTAGTCGCCATTGGCACCAATTTGTGACTATTGGCAGCGGCTGAGACCGAGTGGATCGCTGACTCGGCGCTGACTCGTTTAGTGTTGCTTGGGACCTTCCCTGACCCGCTTGAGCTTCATTTCATCCCTTCCCGAGCACTTGGTTCACTGCAATCAACGCAGTCACGGAGAGCAAGAGCAGTCACGGACAGCCAGATCAGTCACGGATGGCCCGTCACTGCTACACGTCACTACATCTCTACAACTTCACGTAGATGCAAGATATGGAGTGAAGATGTCTGGATTCAGTGATGGATGGTTCTGTTCTCACCTCCCTCTCTTCTCTTTCTTCCTCATCTCAATCACCCCATCTCATCATCATCTCTGGCCAAATCCATCGATACTATCTTCTATGTCTCAACTTACTTTCGATATAGGGTTATAGTCGTTTTTAAGTGGTCATTATCACGACCCACCCCATTCAGCCTCATATATACTACAAGACGGCTACAGCTCACCGATACCTCATACATACACTATATATGAGTTTAGCGAACACCAACAGACTATACTAGCCCCCTACGCAAGTCCAACTCTCAATGTCTTATATATCCCTCAGAGGTCTCACTGGCTCGTCAGGATTTAGCCTGTGTCTTATAGACATCGAGTTGGATAAAGCCATCGTGAGCAACCCTATCGCAGTTCGAAGAAGAGAAGTCGCTTTGATAACTGTTCAAACTAACATACGTCTTGGTAATCACCAGCGAAGCCTACGGATTCTACGTGAACTCGAAGGTCGAGTTGCGTGCCTGCATGTCTTCAGGCAGCAGTGGAGACTGCTTAATCTTGACTGTCCCTAGACAACTCGGGGCCTCTAGGAAAAGATGAAATCGACGTCATATTCGGTATAGAGTCAACCAGAATGACCTTTTGCAGTACTAGTTGCCATCACCAGAACAAACAACACTGGCAGCTTACTCAAGAACACACTGTTTTCGAGAAAGCAATGAATATACGAAAGACAAACCATGGTGACGTCTTTCGTCCTCACAGTTACATTCAATATCTTCTTATCCAAGGTTCCTCGAGCGGCGAATCACCTCATATATCAACACAACAGACCTTACCTGTATATCAGTACCGATGAACGGGTTGGGCGCAGCAAACGAAAGGCATACGAGTTTGTCGCCAAAGCCCACTGCGAACATCAATATTCGCAGACTGCTGTCATAAACATATTAAGCCTGCCAGGTCAAGCATTGCTTCTGGCACATCTTGGGGATTTCCAGCTCACTTCAATCGCTCTCAGCCATGCAATATATCCCCTTGGTTTCCGGACGATACACCCAAAGTAAATGTCTTGTACAGCGAGGCATAATGGCAACAGATGTGGCCATCAAAAATGTCAATCTCTCTCGGACACATCAGCCTATATACATGCATCCAAGGCCTGGATCCGGGGATTTATAAGCATGTTGACTTGATGAGGAAAGCAGCCTCCTGAAAGTGATACTATCGAAGTGACACTTATCGACTTTCGTTCCCGCATCAATGCTGGGCCACACTTATAAAGGGGTCCATCTAGCCGTCCTAGAACACGGCACCGCGCAAGCCTTCGCCCAAGACTAACCGGCGACTTATGGGAGATTCCAATCATCTATATACTTCCCAGCGACTCTTCACTGTGATATAGAAGGATCTTGAGACACAGTTATCGCAATTCAAATGCGAACGCGACGTGCTGGCGTTTGCTCTATTATGAATAATACTGGAACCGACCAACGGGTCAGCATTTTCACCGACGGAACCATGGGTTTAGTTCAATAATGATAGCGCAGCGATCCTTTCGCATGACCGTCCAGGTTGCGGAAAGCATGTATGCTGGCCTAAAATACTGACATGTTCTGGCCTTTGTCACCCAGTTGCAAGCGAAAAACGCAACGGGGTAGGCTCTAAGAACAGAGCGTCAAAGTCGGAACATAATGTTGCTTCTGCATTTCTCATTCAAAGTTATGCTAAGCTCATATACTTACAACCTGGCCTATGGGCCGCTCATGGAGAAAATCGAGGCAGCACATGGATCAAATGGTGGACTAGCTTGCTGTGTTTTGAAATCCTGGGCAGCAGACTGCTAGGAAGAAAAATCTGGTCAGGTCTTGCTTCTCTTGTCCTTAGGAAAGGAATTGCAGAAGTTCCCGATTACTGCAGTGATCAACAAACTTCCTTAATCAAGAAGGAAGTTGAAACTGCTCAAATGGCGGCGTGGAATCGCCCTGGTGGCCAATGATTCTATATTGCTCTCCGATACACCGTCGCTGCGAGCTTTCTTCTCCAAGGCTGCTGCCGTCTTTGGCTTCGTACAACCTTCTCCGTTTCAGCTATAACCACCTAGTCTCGGAGGAAAGCTTTCAGGCATACCGCCGCTCAAACACGGCAATATATGTCTGGTTCCAGCTCCAGAAATTGATGTACTCTTCTCCACGCTCGATGGAAGGGGTTTAGACGGGCAGCAGAGAGTCTCAATCTGCCAAGGTGACTGCATCACCCAGATTTGAGTTCCCTTATTCTTGCAGAGCTAAGCGGAAGTTCGAGGTCGCTGGGATGAATGAGAACACCATCCCTTACAAAAATGGTCTGTCGACACGTTTTGGACATGCCTCTCTACATGCAGCCCTGGTTACCACATGCAGGTATATTCTAACGGAGATGGTCAGCCACAATCTCATAAGTCAAGAAAAGTCAAATAATGGCACGCTATGTCTGTCCTGGACTTAAGCCTTCTCAATTGACGAGAAGCTGCAGAGCCATGACGCGTGTTGAGTGGGCAACGTCAACTCCCTGTGCCCATTGCAGTAGTCACCTGCAGAGTCGTCTAAGAATATTGGGCACATTCTCTGACATCACCTACGTCTGGAATACCTTGCGGTACCTTTTCCCAGTAGGTGCCCATGGGGTGCTTCTGCTTCTTGGCGGAGGATTTGAACGTGTTGTCTCAAGACAATCTTCTAATTATATCACTACCAAAGTGAACTTCAGGGAGGGACTATGATGCACAAGAGACGCGTACGAACATATCAATTTCCGCGAAACCATTGGTGGTGCGGTAGCACTGTCTCCGACCACACAAACGCTCTCCATCAGCCGGCTAACGTCAAATGAGACTCGTCACCTTTGTGCAGCTTATCCCGGGGGTAAAACTGAGCATATACGCCAACGAGAACTGCTTCGATGGCCCTGTATATTGTTTCAATGTCTCACACGACTACTCATGCTATTCAACCGACTCTCGTTGATCCATAATACTTCGTTTTGCTCCTCTTCGCCTTACCCTACCGGCTAGGCTCCGGACGAAGATGACGGTCGCAACGGCTGGAATGACTACATGGTGGTCGACGCTATGAACTACCTGAAAGTCATTCGTATATATTTGAAAATGTGCCCACAACTGCAATCACTAACTCTCGAAATGGGAGATTGGGGAGAAAATGGGACGCACGGATACCTCGATTACTCGGCTTTGCACCTCCCCCTACCACGGTCTCAATATTTGTTGCGTCACCTCAGCCTGACATTGGATACGACGATTCAGGATAAGACGCAAGTGGAGGCTCCATCATGGAAGACCGGCTCAGCGCTGGCCCACTCTGCAGCGGTACCGACCAAGAAGTTGAAGAAGCTTTAACAATCCGTTTGTTATATATGGTGCACCCATTGAGCGAAGCCGGAAGGTCCAGGCCACCATCTAATACTACAAACACAATTCTACAGAATCATATACTCAGAGTTGGTTTTTGCCATTCGAGGCTTTTCGATGGGTCCATGTTGGGATGCCGCCCCTTTACAAGCAAGGCGCTCTTGAACCACCAACATTGCATGAAGTCTCTTGCAAAGCGCCCTTAGGTTTCTCATGAAGATTTCGATTACGCTCGTACGAGTTGGATATTTAATCACCGAATAACTACATTCGAAGCTTCAGGCCACATTGCCCGCAAGCTCTGGAGTTACGTTGGCAGCTTCCACTTCCTGCCTACTACCCAAGAAATGAACGACTCGCCGACTTCACTGAAGCTACCAGGGCTATGAAGCTGCGAGCATCCGTCGATTCTGCAGCAGCTGATGCAGTAGCCGTTACTCTGTCGTCAATGAGGGAAGGCCCAAAATCAACATCAAACGTGAAAGCTTCAAGTCCGCAGTATCCAGTCTCAGTTTACAAAAACTATGACTGTTGTTGAACTCATTCTCATTTGACAAGGCTCTAGCTTATCCTCGGACCTGGAATATACCTCTTACAGGATGCATTCTTTTCATGGAAAAAATGAATGGTTTGGAAACTGAGCTCCCTTCCGGCCATGCTTCTAAGGTGCACCAAGGACTATCTCACAAACCCGGTACTGCC
The DNA here is from genome assembly GCF_003184625.1 of Aspergillus neoniger CBS 115656. NCBI lineage: Eukaryota > Fungi > Ascomycota > Eurotiomycetes > Eurotiales > Aspergillaceae > Aspergillus > Aspergillus neoniger. The sequence continues at coordinate 263,665 of NW_020291140.1, read as the reverse complement.
GCTGGTTAAACTACTCATGCAGATTGAGGTGACCCGAGCTCACTTCATGCTGCACAGCATCGGCGCTCATAGGTTTATCTCATAAACCCGGCCCTCCCGTTAGTCGATCCCGAGACGAAGGTGACTTGAGCTCAATCGACAACACATTCCCGACCCTTTTGGACGATAACCTGGATACCAATATGTGCATTAAATGACGTCGACCTTCCGTCGCTTGATGAGGGCATGATGAAGGTCCCCGAAATCTATATCCCATCCGGCAGAGCTTGGATACGAACGATTATGCAAGCCCAGCATATATAAAAGGAATTCACGTACGTCGCTTCAGTCACTCCCTTAAGGTGGCTGTCGCGGATATAAAAATAAGCTCATCTATGATCTGTCATCGAAGGAGAGTTGCGGAGCTGGAGGCCTGCGAGAAACAATCGACATATTCCCACAACTCATTTGCATCTTGCTTCTCCACGAAGTACGGTTCTCGATGGTCCAAATAGAAAGGGGTGTCGTTTTAAACTCGCCACCTCATCTCTATAGCACTGCACGGCGACAAATGGCCAGCTACAAGCTGTGCTCGAACTGCATCTTCTACCACCAGGGCACGTATTGTGGGTGTCTCTGAAACCAGTCACCAAAGGAAATCTTAGCAGTGTCTAAGAGACAGAATTACTCGATCGGAATTAAACGACTTACTGTCCCCTATATTGTATATTCTATCACCAGGGAATGTACTACGAATGGCTTTGATAGCCGCAGAGCCTGTGTGCTGTGCCGCGACACAGTCAAGGAATCACTGTGCGGCTGCATATTTTACCACCAGGGAACATGGAGCTCAGCATGACCTTGCAAATGAAGACGCTCTTGTGGTATCTCCCTGACGCACGATCAAGACATACCGCGAGAGTTTCCAATTTCCTATCTTTATGGAGACCTATATATAGTAGGACCGAACATGCCCTGTTCCATCAGCAGTTGACTAGTCCTGCATTCATTCAAGGGTCTCTACATATATAGCTGGGTACAACTTATTACCCATGCGTTCAGCAACGCCATCGTGGGATCTCTCACTGCCAGCTACTGGTTACGGCTGTGTGCGAATTGCATATTTTATCACCAAGGCACATCCTCAGCAGCTCCATAGGCGAAGTCTCTCTCAACTCTTTTGATAGTCGCCTCTTCTTTCGGCTAATTTATGGAGATGTTTGTCCGCTACATGGGCCGTCAACTGCAGCACTGTCGAAACAATACAGACCCTATCTACCACTTCGATAGCTTCCCTTAGTTAGTGGTGCTTAACGAAGACGATTTGTGGACATGCCGGTTGAACATCGTCCGCTCGAAGATGCGGTGACAACGCCCATGGCTCGTCGCTGCAAGTCCAGATTTGAACACCAGCACTGGCCGAAGGGTTGCCAGATTCAATAACTCAAGGCTCATGACGAGGATGACGCACTACATCTAACATTCCCCAGGATGGCCTTCCCAATCTCAGACTATGGAAGCCGAGAAAGCGATCACTCAGAGTCTACCAACGGCAACGACAGGGCTAGCCCAGAGATTCAGGGCGCTTTCGGTATATATACCATCAAATGTCGGTCGAACAAAGCAGCCGCTTTCAAGTAACAATCTGAATGGCGGTACAGCATATCTGTAAGCAGAGTTTACAGTCCGACAGAGCAAGGCATTGATCCTAGACAGAGTGGAATGAAGTTGTGGTTTATGAAACAACCGCAGCAATTTCGCTCACAATTCTTCCTCGTTTCAGAAGTGTTGTACCTAATGCGATGGCCGGATGATCATGATAACAAAACCACAATGACTCCAGTCCACTCTGCCTGGTGTGCCTGGGGCTCGAAATGCGAGCACCCAATTCCTTTTAAAGAAACCATTGGGGCGGGTTATTATCTATCGTGGCATGGCTAGCGGCCATACATACCCGGTGAGCAAGACACGAATCATCATTCTTGGTTAAAGGGAAGACTCATTACCCTTCTCCTTCACGTCTTCGTCACAAGCAAGATGAGATATCGAACGAGGGAAGCCACATATGAAGACTCCGAAATCTTTCCTTGGTTTGTCCTGGAGGATGGTGTTAGGGACTTTGCCGACCGGGATTTCGTTATTTAGTAGACATCTTACGGTCGCCGAGTCAATCAGAATACTTGCGAGAGGTTGTTCGCTTTCAAAACCCTTGAGAAAAGGTTTATGAAATTGCCGCTGTCATTGTTCTACCCGGTACCGTTGCAGCGCTTGGATAGCTTTCACGTTGATCGTTTGTCCATACTGGAAAGGGTACAGCCGATGCGAAGTCACCCGATATTTGGAAACGGCATTCGAGATTCTGTATACAATTGCTATGTCTTTCTTCATGGTATATCGTCCAACGCCTGTTATTTTGGGAAGACTTGCTCTGGAATCAGTACATCTCAGACACAGCATCGTTCTCATACTCAACGACCTTCCTAAGGTATGTATCGTCGGTGACTACAAAGGTACATGGACAGGACGACATAAGCCTCCGGGACTCAAGCTGAGGTAGTGTATCGCTCAACGCCTCATCATCTTGAAAGCGTTGTTTCTGCATATTCAAAGGCAGGCAGTATACATCGGACAAAGAATCCTTCTCGTCATCTACTACATTGTCAAGTGGTATGAGTCGTTATCACTTATAATTATGCGTGAAGTAGAAGGACATAATCCTCCGCTCATTTCATTGCTACATATACAAAACTCCAGTCACTCTACCAGAGCAACTGCATGATACAATCATACCAGAAGATGTCTCTGCCATTAAATCGCGAGATTACGGGGTCCTCCAATCACAATCGATCTGGAGAAAAACCGGGCGTATGACCCAGTCAACAGCTCTGTCCGTTTGCTGGATGTTTTACACCGGCGAGATACTCATTACATTATCTACTATCCGCTGTTTCTGAACAGAGAGTATTGCCCCCACGATTCAATCTTTCTGAAAAGAGTCAGTCCACCGAGTACCGACTTCACCTACATCATTTTTATCCACCACCTCCTGGTGATATATACTACACCCACTGCAAAATACTTAACATTGCGGGCATCTCACCTACAAAATGAAGTATGACGGAGAAGTTATCTTATACTTCACACATTCTTCTTACCATCAAAGCAACGTCCGAGCAAGTGAAGAACTACAAAGTCAACACGATCGGAACCCTCTCCCCACGGTCTGTCAATCCTCCATCCCACAATGCAGACAAGACAGACATATCTGAAGTCGTTCGATCTTCCAGACATTCCATTACTCTATTCAAATCCACCCAACCCTCTCTTCACTATACCGTCTACATACATCAAAGAAAATCCCTGCCCAAGCTGAACCTCTGTACAACCCTGACATATACATATTCAAATGTGGATGATTTGACGAAGAAACGCCACGATCACTTACTTCATCAGACAAGAGTACTTACGCTTGAGTGGGTGGTCCAGACCCCTCAAAGAGTTGAGGAATGCGCCGTGTAATTTGCGATACGTGAAACAAATCCATCGTATGTATGCCTGCATGCATGCGTGGAGAATCGAGCGGCCAAAGATGGCTAGAAAGTCAAGACAATTCAAATCCCAAGGAATATAGCGTGATTCGTCCGAACAGAGGCTGAATGTCTACGGTGTATGGGATCCTAGAGATGGCTCTGGGAGAGCAAGCAACTTGAGCTCGCAGCCAGCTGCGAATATTAACATCATCAGCATGCGAAGCAATTCCATGAGATATACAAGAATAGGGATGGGGATAGTTGATATTCAAGTCCACGGATGACATTCATACAAAGAATGGATGGCACGGCCATTCCTTTTGTCGGTGACGTGACTTGCTGGGTGATAGTGATAGTGGTAGATCATACTGACCAGTCTGACATGGGGTCTTGGAAGATTACATCTACTGAATATTGTATCGGGATGCAGCAGGGAAATGATTATTGATGACGAGGTGGACTGGTCCCATTGTCCGTCTCAAGATTCATTAATTTGGGTACTGCTGGCTGGCTGTCTGTGGTATTGAGACATATTGATGTTGAATACATTACATTTCTTACATGGGTTTCTATATTATCATCCACACTTAAACCACAGCATAACAAAAGTCCAAGTTGATACAGACCAATGGCCATTCTCTCTGTTAAGACAGACTGGCCTATGTGATAACCTCATCCATGCCGATTGGGCATTCATTATGCTTCATGCGCTGGGAAGATACAGGGTTTATATTATCGAGGTCAGTCTGGAGACACCTCGCGCTACTGTAGGTCACGGTCATGTTTTGTCTTTATAAGAATTCAGACACCATGTCATTATATCGAAGCTATTTTATCTATCCAGCAAACCCAAGGTCTCAAGGCTAGACATTGCCCTGCAATGACCCGAAATAAGAGAAAAGTAGAGACAGAGAGTAGTAAATAAAGGAATCAATTAATCAATCAATCATGTCTATGCAAAGCCGGCTCAAATGCAACACAAGATCCCGAAATACATGATTCAACGCATCATAACACAATATAAATCCAAACCGCTCGGTGTATATGTAATTATCAAATGTCAAATCTAGAAACTGAACAGACCACTGCGACGCTTGCCGAAGGGATAGACGATCAAGGCAGACACGAACAATCCCACCGTAATGCCAATGGCGACCTGGATCATACCGAAACCCAGACTGGCAATCGACGAGTCCGAGGTGCTGTCGGTCGCAGTCGTGTTTCCCGATCGCAGGTTGTCGCGCACCTCGTCGGCATACTGGATACCGGCCAGCAAGGAACCACTGGATGCCAAGCCAGACGGCACCAGCACGAAAATACCCGGAAGAATGGCTGTGGCGGCATGTCCGTGCCACAGCCGACTGTACAGATTACCCAAAAGACCGATGGTGAATGCTCCGACCGTGTTGGCCACCTCCGAGTTGGAGCCCAGCTTGAGGGTGCTGAAGTAGTTGGTCACGTAGCCGCAGACGGCAATGACGATCATCACGGGCACCTGCTTCCACTTGCCCTGATTGATGATGGCTAAGAAAATCACGTAGATCGGAACGAAGATGAAATGCTGGATATACTTGCTTCCCCACACGTCCTCGTTTTTGCAGGTTGTGGACGAGGCCGCGTTGCCGTCAATCAGCCCATAGATGGTAGTGCCGACCGTGATGCCATACCCGAGGAACATGGAGTAGATAATGGAATAGACCATGCGGATTGAACCGGCAATCATTTGATGCGACTGCAGTTCCAGACTGCTGCACAGGACCATGAAACCCGGTAGGATCAAAGCGATCGAGGACTGAGCCAAGGCGGAGAAACAGAACAGACGCTCGTGCGTCCCGTCGATGGTGGCATAAATGGAACCAAAGGCTCGCGCAAGGAACGAGGTCAAGATGGCTGCCGTGACTTCAAACACATTGGAGTACAGCACCGACCGGGGCGCCAACACGTGTTGCATTAAGCCGACCAAGCATCCGAGGAAAAAGATAATAGGCATGTCAATAGGGCGGGCGTCAAAGGCAAAAGGGCCAACGGCAACACTCGCCAATCCGTAGGTGACCACCAGGATCCACTTATTGAACCGTGGAGGCCGCTTCATGATCAGATCAAGCTCCTGAATGGCCTCCTCCACCCCGATCATATCGTGAACGACGTTCTTGTAGACATTGTGTGTTTCCGCCAAGCGTCCCAGATCGACTCCCTGCACCACACGGACCAGCTTGACCTCGGCCGTACGCGTAGCCGGATCGTCAAAGGACATGATCATGCACCCGGGTAGGTACAAGAACTGCCCTTCGACTTCCAGAACACGAGCCGTCATCTGCATGTACTCCTCCAGACGGTGAGTGGGAGCACCATAGCGCATGAGCGCCCGGCAGAGCTGCATGATGTATCGTTGGCGGGCCAGAATCTCGGCAATGTGCACCGTCACGCGGATCTCGTCCTCGAGACGGGTCTTGCGCTTCTTCTTGCCCTTCTTCTTGTTGGGAATGTTCACCAGAGTGTCTGCCGACGCAGGCAAACTCGCCCGGCTGAGGTTCATCGACGCCTCCACCAGGGAAGCGGTGGACTGATGACTCGACTTCTTGTACCACTTGACCTTCTCTTTCTTGGGGGTAGCCGTTCCGGAGGAGAAAGTGCCGGCGGAAAAGTCTCTCCTAGGCGTTGCGGTGCCGGAGGATGCCACGGACTCGTTGTCGGAAGAGTCGGTCATGGACATATTGTCCCGGTTGGCCTGCTGCTGGGCGTGTAATTTGAGCAGCTGTGAGAGGATACCCCCACCGCCGCGACCAGCTGGAGTGCCAGCTCCGTACCTCGAGTCCGGACGACCCAGTCCATCGGGCGTCTCCTGTCCCGACTTGGCATAGGCCGACTTGGGCTTCCGGCGTTGATGCATGTTATGTTGGGTCATGCTGCGAACCAGGCGATGGGCTTCGGCACTCGGCGGGGGAGGCGGCTCGTCATTCCGGCCATGGGGATCAAGAGGCTCCTTCTCATCGCCCCTGCGGCGGGGGGGATAGCCGCCCTCCAGATCATCGGGCAACATGGCGGCACCCAAGTCACCTACATCATCGAGCGGTCGACCGAGGCGTTCACCCAAGAGCACGGTCTTCTGGCGAAGCAATTTGCTGGCGTTCCTCCAGCGGTCCTTGGCGGAGACGGGTTGTTGCGACTCATCTTTGTCGAGGGAGGTGTCTCGAGATTCATTGGCGGTGGGCGAGGAGCGTTTCTCTGCTTCGTTGCCTTCTCTCTCTACCGGATCATGTTCCTGCGCGTAGTCGCGTTCGAAATAGTCGGCCAGATCGGTCGATTGAGCGGTCGTGGGGACGAAGGAATGCACTGAGCGCAGGGAGTATTCGGAATCCCCGCGCGGCATGGGCGGGCGTTCCGGCACCGTCTCATTGTTGTTACTGACGGAGCGAAATCGAACGCGCGCGGGTCTGGTGGTTTCATTGGGGCCGCCCTCCTCTGTTGCAGCAGCTGGGGTTTCGCCTTCGGGATGGGAGGGGGCGGATGGCTCGCCCGAATTGCGCGGGACAAGGGTTTCGTCGTTGCCGTCGTTTCCGTCCCAGCTGTTCTGGCGGCCTAGGAGTTCATAGGAGGCATCGTCATGGCGAGGTAACTCCGACATTGGAACAGTCCGAGCAGCCAGCTGCGCGGACAATCAGGATTATGTCAAGCCAAGAAAGGTGTGGAGTGAAGAAAGTAAGGGGGGGGAAGCTGGTAAGTGAGGAATACGCGAGAAAATACTAATAGCTGGGGAGGACGGGAACAAAGAAAGAAAAAATGAAGAGCAATAAATTCGGAGAGGGTCGGCAATATAAAGCAGCTCAGCGAATGAGAGAGGAAGACGGGGAGAAAGCGATGAATAATAGTGCAAGTGTCAAATGATAGATATGGAGAATGGGAATGACTCTTCCCAGTAGGAGAGGAAACTGGAGAATTACTCGGAATGGCAGGAGGAAAAAGACGAGACGGGAAGAAAAAAGAAAAAGAAAAAGAAAAAGAAAAAGAAAAAGAAAAAGAAAAAGAAAAAGAAAAAGAAAAAGAAAAAGAAAAAGGTGGATAATTAGTAGTCAAGCGTGGGAATTCCCAACGGCGTGTGGAATACAGGCAAAGTCAAGTCCACGGGGAGAGGGGTGCCGAACCAAAAATAAGTCTCAGTCTAGACCAACAGCACCAGCTGCGGAAATATTAAGTAGGGAAGAGTGGAATGGATGTGCAGTCGGAGATAAACCAGACTAAGTCCACGGCAGACATCCACAGTCGGGATTGAAACAAAGGAACAATACTAGTATCTGTTGTGAGAGGAAAAGAAGGGGGACCCGTCGGGATGGTGGTTTTAAGCAGAAAACCGGAACAAGGACAAGGACAGGACGTGATGGATGGAGGACGACTCGGCAGCATGACTTCATGGCACATGGGCGTGATTGGCGATCCCAGACAAGACCAGACAAGACAAGCCCGGGCTGGATGGATGCCGGAGAAATTGAATGCAGGATCAGCACTGCACGATGAAACCCAACTGACAGCTCACCGGCCAATGTTGCAGAACTATTCCTTATCCCTTCTTCTTCTTCTTCTTCTTCTTCCAGACTTGATACATACAGGATTCAACCTGCTGGTCATCGTCATCTGTCTTTTCTCTCCTTGCAGAGAAGTCAAGTCAATCACATTCTATATGACAGCCATAGAACCAACTGAGGGATTGTTCAAATGAATAATGAATTGTGGTACCTGAAGAGGAGAAAAAAAGAAAAAAACCTGGCTGGCCACCCAATTGCCTTCCAGTTCCCTTCCAGTCCCGCCGGGCCGACCAAAAGGAAAGTTTTCACCATTTGCAAACCATTCTTCTTTTTTACTTTATCCGGTCCGCCATTGGTTTGGGCCCCATTCACTACCAACCACTCAGCGTCTGTGGGGTGGGGACATGGCGTGGTGGTGGTGGCAACTCGCCAATCATGGCGGCCCAAGGGTGAAATGGTCGAGGTTTCCAGACTCTCGGTGGAGTCGGGTCAGGGGGAAAATGAATTGGATGGATGGTCCCGATTGCAACATCATCGCTGCTCCAGACTGTTTTATCTCCCGGTCACTTGCTGCTTGCTGCTATACTTGGATCCCGTGCTTCGTCCCATCTCGCCATCTGGTGTACGTACACCAGATGGCGCATGGCTCGCTTCTCGGCCTTGATCTCCTAACTAGTGGTCATCTCGATCATACATAGATAGATAGATATAGATCGGACCCATTTGTACTACACTTACTATCTGCTGTGTATCCAGCGGGATCGCTTGCACGGCCACTTCCAATGCACCGCCCGTGAGATAGATCGGTGCATCGTCCACGACTGCATCGCTTATGGAAGGCATCCAAGCAGTGTCAAGGCCTCGGATCCGGTGACACCAAGAAAGATGGCACTGCAGAGAATCCCTCGGGCCGGGCTTGACCATCGCCAATGCTTCAGGTTGCCCATGTTTGATAAAGTTTACAAGCACGGCCGAGTAAAACTGCCTCGCCATGATTGCAGCCTGCAGTCTCCAGTCCCCAGTCGTCTCAGACTCATGCTTCTGAAACTGCTCTGTCTCCATGGTTGAGGCACCAATGTCAAGGTGAGAGCTCTTCTTTCTGCAATCGTCACCGATAGGATTGACTGACAACGCTGCCAGTAGATCCTACAAGCTCAGTTGGCTATGTGGTATTCGGCGACATTTCACTTCGTAGAAGGCGACATCGAAGGGTATATCAACATCCCGACCCTAAAGATTAGGGGAGTGCAGGACTCCTTGCTCAAGTAATCCATTGCGATGTACCAATCATGCGAATCCCCCCTTCCCCCCCCCACCCCTAGTCAGCGTCCGTAGTACATAGCAAGAGCCACGATATCCCGGGGGACAAGAGAAACCTTGCCTCCATAGCAGCAGCAGCAGCAGCAGCAGCAATCATAGAACCATCACCTTCCTAACACCCGCGATTGCCTGATCGTTGTAGAATAAGCTCCCCATAATGACGCCATGCACACCCATTCTTAATTTCATGCAAGCCACTCAACCATCCCATCCCCTGTACCGGCTCGGATGATTCCCACGTAGTACATACACAAGCATGCAGTCAGTGGGGTTTTCGGCTCTTATTGCAACATCGCGTATGTATATATCTGCGCAGCGCAATGTCTGATGCTGGTTTTCACTCGGCCCGCTATGCTATGACTATAACTGCTGTCCCCGCCACTGATGGATCCCTCCCGCGACCACCCGGAATCAGTTTCTACCTTTGCCATTCCATTCCATTTATTCATCATCCCCACCGCCAATGTAATCTGTCAATATTGCTATTCATTGGCATGGGGTTTTGTGATCCCGGGGATGCAATGCATGAAAAGACTCTGGACGATGATGATGATGATGATGATGATGATGATGTTGATGATGATGATGGTCGAGGGATAAGGTCGCGGTGAATGAATAGTACTACATCCGCCATCAACTATATACTACTAGTTACTTACTCTTAAATTAGTACTAGTTGAATATATCAGAGTTGAAATGCTATATGATCTGTATGCTCACCATGGGCAGTTGGATTCTGCAAGAACCCCCAAAAGTGCCATGTCCATCGGAGATTCTATCGGGTATTAGGTTATGTTGGAACCTGGCGGGTAAGGTTGTGGGAGAAGTCGACTTTGATAAAATAAACAACAGGCCTATATAATCATTTTCTGGATTATTCTATCATTTGATAGTAGTTCGCTGTCTTTTTTAGATATAATAACCATGAAGTTATCTTAAATAACTGATCCGGACAGTTTGGCTCAGCAAGGAGAGTATAAATAATATAAATCGAGCGACATTGCTTAATTCTGCAGCTATCCGCAAGTGCGCACGTGTCTTCCCTCTTATTTATTATTTGTTTCTTCCGCATGCGGCGTTAAATGTGTGGCATTAAATGTGTGGTATTAAATGTGTGGCGTTAAATATGTAATATTGGATATGTGGTTTCCGTACAGTTTCTCATTAATACTATATCTAATATTTTGCTACGTTGTATCGTCAAGTGGCGAATTTATTTTTGTGGGCTGACGCAGTATAGGTACTGAGTCTGTATATTCATTAGATAATGACTCTATAAACACCACTGAGAATCTGACTTCAGATATCCCTCGCAGTAGCTCAGAAGATTCGAACAGCATTGTTGTTTTGAAATTATATTAACCTTGATGACCAGGCATAGTCTCAAGGATTAGTCATGCATATGTAGTCTAAGAATGTAGCCAAGGAGTGCCGCGCGAAGCGCGGCAGCTGCTTGTTATTTATAATATAATAACCGGGCTATTGTAGTAATAACTGTCGGGATAATGTATTACAGTGGTTATGCGAGTTATAAGATTATTAATAACTATCACAGTCTGTCATGATAAGTAGTTATAAGATAATAATTACTGGTTGTTAGACTACTGGTTCCTCAGGGATCAGTCTATTACATAGATATATATTATCTTTGTAATTATTATGAAAATCTGGAGTATTCCGCGGTTTATTTCTTACGTAGTCAACAGGCTTTCTAGCCTGACAAGTAGATCCTATCACACTGTGGTTGTATGTACTGGATTATTTGATGCAAGGATCATAACAACAGAAAACTCTAATATAAGTACCAAGAATGGCACTTGAAAGATCTAATATTATATTTCATATTTAAGTCCCATCCATGCCGATTCATATAATCATAATTTGAAGAGATATAGTTTAAGCCTTTCTTTCCGGAGTCATGAAAATTTTTATATATTCTTGAAATAGCCTCACTATATTTCCAATATAAATAAGCTCTGCTGTATTCAAGCCCACTTCTAGTTTCGATCGAGTCGATCAGGAGATGGGGAACTGTTGATATGATGTTCTGGAATGCGTTTCATGAAGAAGCGCAGCCTCTTCCTTATCTTCCTAACTCGAGGAACTGGCAGGTTGAGAACTGCACGATGCGTTCTCCACCCTGCCGCATAAAGACTCAACAACGCTTCCGATAATGGATTTCGAGATTTTGCCGAATACCACAGCTCCATCCGTGCAGACCTCAGCTGTCGGACATTCCCGGTTGAGCAATTGACCTTGCTTGGAAATATGCTGTAGGAAGGACCTATTCTCCCAGCAAGTGCACTTTTCATCAAGTCTCTCACAGTCTAGGAATGGCCGTCCTTTTATCTTCCATATGTATCCTCCGGGAAGAAGGCGATAGGGTCCAGTATCAGAGCCGCCCTGGCGTTGAGATATGTTGTTAATGCAGTGGATGGATGCAGCCATGAGATCCTGGCCAGGAACCAGTTTGTTGCAATGCGTGTTTTCAGTCAAGGCTTTCGATCCAACAATTGCATCTCCAAGACGTGAGCTAAATAGGCAGGGAATGCTCTGCAATAGCGGTATCCAGGAGAGGCCGGTTCTCTCAATGTTGATGGTTTTTAGGTCCGCTGTTGGCGAGTTGTGAACGATATCCATAAATTCATAGCCGTAAATCTCTCTCAAACGAGGCCTCTGTACCGTTGTTTTCGCGAAGTTGATTGAGAAACCCATCACAAGGTCACGAAGGGTCAATTTGTCCGTTCCTTCCTGCTGGATGAGGACATCTCCACTTCCTCGCAGGGTCGTCCAAGACGCTTGTCCACCATCAGGTTGTGGTTCTGCAAATGGTAGCTCCCGTGACTTGAGAAAGCCAGAACTGTCTCGGCAATAGACTATTACCATGTGGTGAAGTACACTTAGCAGCGAGACCAACCAGGCACGACGCTCTTCTGTGTCATATATTATGACGGCTTCTCCGACACTGCTATTGAGGAGTCTGAGATAGTTACCCGAAGGGCTGAGCCGGACAGTGCATGAGAGTCGCTCAAAACTTACTGCTCCTTGAAGTCCGAGTTGTAGAGGAGAAGTAGAGCTAACAACTGCTTGAAGATTGGCCCCCTTCCAGCTCCACCTCACAGGCTTCTGTTTCGCCTTAGACCACCTGACTGTCGGCGGCAGCTTCTCAGTGCCAAGAAGAACTGCTGTTCCAGAGACCCATCCAACTCTCGCGCGTTTTAATTTAAGCTGTTCGATATCTAGCGTTTTTAGCCAAGCCGATCTTAGGGCCTGAACTTCTGAAACCTTAAATTGCGAGGCGTGGGGACATATCTCAACATGCCACGTCATAGTTTGGCTGTCACATGCCCCCATTGGTATCAAGGCAGAGGAGTATCCCATGAGAATAAGACCAGATCCAACATTTACCGCATATTCTACAGCAGAAATCTGCAGCAGGTCTTCAAAATCTAGATGCAGCCAATAGATTGAAGATTTTGATGTGGATGGCTCAACGGCGATAATTGCTGAGTCAAATAGATTTTGCCAACAATCCGCTTGATTGCTGTGCGGCTTGAACTCCGTGAGTGCCTCCAGAGTAGCTTTGCCCTGGCACTCATACTTCACATTTGCGGTCGAAATCGATAATGTTGCTGCCTGCGGCTGCCTTATAGCAAGACAGAGCCAGAGTAGAGCACTCGAGACGTTAGGTAATGCTTTGTGACTGATGACAGTTATTTTCTTTTCCCCTAGCTCGACGTCCATATCACTACACCCTAATTATTGTTAAATTATATAGCGCACGGCGCACGGGTTATCAAATACGACACACCTGAATGCCCTGTACCGTTCTCAAGCGCAATAATAATATGTTGGAGCAATTTAGCCCCTACTTTCCCATATGCCTTTCGCATATACTCCTCGCATCTTGCTGCTTCCACAAATTCATGTTTTGCTGTCAGAACCAATGCTTCTGTCAAAGCTCTCCGTATGTCTGATCTCATTCGGAGCATTTCTGTGATTTCGGTCTCACAACAGAAAGAGCTCACATGATTATTAACAGGAAGTTCTTCCGGATTTTTAGAAGTGGATCCTTCAACATTGCCCGATAACAATTTTTTCCTGTCCTGGTCATTGCTAACAGGGAGCTCTTCAGGGTTCTTAGGCGTGGATCCATCATTACTGCCCGATAAAGATTTTCCTCTGTCCTCCCTTTCTCTCTGCAACTGGTAGATCTCCCTGTCAAGAGCCTGTATTAATTTCTGAGACCGGTCAATGTGGCCAACAAGTGTGCTGCCTTGCAACTTCCAACGGTTCAATCGATCCATCTCTGCTGATCGCCGCCGATATTTAGTATCAATCTTTTCGCACAGCCGGCATTGTGTAGGCTCGAATTCTGTCATGTTCACTAATCGCATGCCGCAAGTTTCTCCAGTGCGCCACTCATAGTTACACCTGTGCGACAATGAGGACCACGACCAATCTCCGCATGTGAATTTTTTTTGATTATAAAAGCACATGCTGCGTAGATTTGTCTCGGTGTGTATAAGTTATATTGAAGTTCATCGAGGGTGGTGGGAATAGCTGAAAAGAAAATGCTTCAGTAACATGTGCGGGACAGTCAACAATTATATCCCCTCGTCGAGATGAACCGCTTTTTCGGTCCACTCCGATATTGACACGTCACATTTGCAATGTTATGACAGGTGCATTTGGGGCCCCGCCCCTGCACAGCATTGGAACGGACTCGAGGCGCAAGTCAGCTACGGGACAGGAGGCTATGGTGGGGGTTAGACAGTTGGTATAATGTAGTTGGCCAACGGAACCGCCGGGACAACGAGCCGCCGGTGACCCTCATGTTACAGACCCCTGCTAGTTAACTTACAAGGCAGACTCGCCAGGCAGAAAGCGCTGATAAGGGCAGCGCTCGGGCAAATACCAAGTTGTTATCTAGAAACTTTGTACAATGTCAACGGAATCAAACAAGCAGAAGTCATCTAAGTCCCCCACCTCACCCAAGAAGATGATGCGACAGAAACGAGACCGGCGTAGAAAGAATCTCATACAAAAGGCCTATGAATATAGCAAGCTCTGTGATGCTGACGTCTGCCTGGGTATTCACATTCGAGAGTGTGTCCAAGAAGGTAATCTATACATTGAGTATTTTTTTTGGGCGACTCTGAAGCATTCATTCACTATCATTAGCTTATTACTTTAGAACTATGCCGTGGGATTTACGGGAAAATTGGATGTAATAATACTAAACACTCACTCGTTTTCAGACTTTTATAAAATAAATTTCCATGATCTAGCTAGCTAACAGCCATTCCATCTAATATTAAACAATAACCATCCATCCACATGCAGCATTACACATCGACACGTATTCATCTATCGAGCATAACCAAGAATCAAGATCAAGATCAAAGTCAATATTTTAGTAAAAAAAATAGATCAAATTCAACTCCACAATGCGTGCAAGACACCAAAGGTAGGAGTCGTCTGATTCTCAGAACGAAATGAAATAGAAAGAAAAGGGTGCAAATGTATAAATGCTTCACACAGACGCTGCCCAAATTAACAGACAATCAGAACGATCTGTAGAAAGAAAAATAAAAAAATAAGTGGAGAAAAGAATAGAAAAAACGGTGTATCGGTCTATATGCAAGACAGTGGGGGGTAATGGAAGTAAGCAAAAGGGTATGTATGCATATGTACGTCTATAATAGTCGGCCAGCCATCCTTGGACTGACCGAATGCCAATAGGGGAAAGCGAGGCGAGAAAAAAAACTCTCTACTCAGCCTGCTTCGACGCCTTGGTCCTCAACTTCATCAGCACATACACCAAAGCATATGAGCTAATCGCGAACAAAGCGACGATCGCAGCATCTCTCCACCCGTAGTAGTAATCCTTCAGGTTGATGGTATACAGGTAATCGCTTCCGCGCGTGTACTCGCAGACGTGGCAGTCAGCCGTGGCGTCCGGGTTGATGAGGTTCATGCGCGCGCCGGCGCCCATCATGTAATCCTGGAGGTACTGGGCGCACGTCGAACCGTTGGGAGGATCGAAGATGGCAAATTCGGACTCCTTGCAGCGGACGGGTGTGTCGAAGGTGGTGAAGACCAGGAGACTGCCCATGAGGTAGTTGAAGGGGTCGAGGTAGTAGATCCAGTAGCGCCAGAATTCTTGGATCTGGGTGTAGGGGACGAGGACACCACAGAAGGAAGCGAGGGTTCCGATGATGACCGGGTTGATGAGCGAGGCGAAGATGGCGTTGGGGGCGTACGCGGAGACGAATTGACCGATACCCGTGTAGACGAACTCGTACATCAGCATGACGAAGAAGACAGCGCCGGATTTGTTGCTATCCGAGGGGAAGCCGACGGTGTAGTACCAGCAGGCGAAGTAGAGGACGGCGCAGATGCAGAGGTAGGGGAGTTCGGAGACGATAAGCCCAGTCACAAAGGCAATCCAGGAGTACATTTTGGATTTCTTTTCACGAGCGTCATAGATGTCGCGGCGTTCCAGGAAGAGGGGCTGCAGTTGATTGATCACACCGGGGGCGACGAAGATGAAGTTGAAGATGGTGAAGAGACGGAGTTGGAGAGCGCCGACGTGGTTGCCAATCATCCAGAAGGAAAAGCCGTTGAAGAGGGCCGAGCCGACGTGGAGGGCCAGCTTGTTGTTCACGTAGTCGGTGTTACGGTAGACTGCGACGCAGGAGCGCTTGGTCACAATGAGGGTTTGCTGCCAGAGGGGCATGGCGAATTCGTTGCCGTCGTCGACGGTACCAGGGGGCTTAGAGGCGGCGTCGTCAACGATGGAGTCGAGTTCCTTGAGGGAGTTGGTGTGCTCGGGAGAATCCTTCCAGACTTGATGCCAGTCGCGACCTTGGGAGAGCGCGCCGGAAACCACGTCGATCATGTGCTCGGCCGGATTGGTTTCTGCAGGACAGGGGGCGCCGTAGCGAGCAAAGTAGTCCTTGACGGTTTGGCCGTTGTCACCAATGTCACCGAAGTAGACCATCTTTCCACCCTTGGCGAGGAGGAGCAGGGTGTCGAATTCAGCGAAGAGTTGCGCGGAGGGCTGGTGGATGGTGACGAGCACAGCTTGGCCGACGTCGGCGAGCTTGCGCAGGAAACGGACAGTGTTGTAAGCAGACTGGCCATCAAGACCGGAGGTGGGTTCGTCCAGGAAGATGAGAATGCTGGGCTTCGAGACCAACTCGACACCGATAGTGACACGCTTGCGTTGTTCAACGCTCAGTCCGTTTCCGACGCGACCAATAAGGGTATCGGCGATATCATGCAGTTCAAGAAGTTCAATGATGGTATCAACGTACTTGAGCTTCTCCTCAGCAGGCACATGGCGAGGCTGGCGGAGCAGGGCGGAGAATTCCAAGGCCTCACGGACAGTGGCAAAAGGCTCGTGGACATCAAGTTGTTCACAGTAACCGGCAGAGCGCTGGAAGGAGACAGGCAGAGGACGACCGTCGACGAGGACAGAGCCGTGAATGGTACCTTCAGTCTTTCGCTGAGCCAAGACGTCCAGGAGAGTAGTTTTACCAGCACCGGAGGAACCCATCAGGGCACCCAGCATGCCAGGCTTCACCCATCCGTAAACCTTGTCGAGGAGCACGCGATCGCCACTAGGGGTCTTGACCGTGTAGGTGAGATCCTTCCAGGTGAAAACAGAGGTGTTTCGAACCAGCTGCTTGTCAAGGTCGCTTTCACTCTGGTAATTGTCACCATGGGGTTTCTTGGCTTTCTCGTCGACCTGGGATTCCTCGTCGGGGCGGGCAACCTGGCGATGGGCATCGACCCTTTCGCGCGGGATGAGAAGGGAGGAACCGCTCTCACCGGGAGACTTCCAGCGGGACGTCGCGATGATGGTGGCGGCAGCAAAGAGCGCCCACCAAGCCCAGAGGATACCGAAGTTGCGCCAGACATGGGTATGGCTGTAGGATAGGGAAGCCAGGTACTGATCACCAGTGACATAGGTGCTTCCGGGGATGGCACCACCAACACCGGCGCATGATTGATGCCCGTCTCCACCGTAGCCCTCTCCACTGGGAATGAGGTTGGTTCCCACACAAGGAATGATCTTTCCGTGGAATTCGTTGGAGAGCAGCGCATCGAAACCGTAAGCCATGGGGTTGATCCAGTAAATCCAGCCGAACCAAGGGTGCATCTGGGGCTTCTTGATCATGTAACCGGTGTACATGATCAGAGCCGAGATGAGGAAACCAGAGACCTTGGAGGCGCCATCGAACGTGCTAAAAAGCGCGCCGACCGCGCGGAACAGCGCTGTCATGGCCTAAGCGAGACGTCAGTACAATTACGGGCAACAAGCGGATGTATGCGATGACTTACCATAGTTGCAGTGAAGACAAGGATCCAGTAGGTGAAGAACGCGCTGGCGGACATGGTGAGGCCAACCATGAAGTAAACCACGATGGAGAACACGCTGATTTGGAACAAGAGAACCGGAATATCGGCAGTAATCTGAGCGATACAAAAGGCGGCGGGGTGGTAGTATGCGAAGCCTTTGTGTTTGACCAGAATCGGGCGACCGCTGAATGAGTCGGTGACTTCGGACATGGCCAGAAGACTGTTATAGAGCAGGGAGAAGAACAGAGCACCGGACTTGACAAACAAACCACCCGAGTTATTAGGGGCATTGTAGAACAGTGAACCAGCAATCAACGCCTGAACCAAGGTAGAGATCTGCTTGATGAAAAATGTGGCTTTGTCACCCCAGATGATTTGATACTGGCGGATAATGCAGGTCTTGACCTGGTCGATGAAGTCAACCGTCAAGGGACTTGTCTTGGAAAGTTTCTTGTTCTTCTCTTGGGCGACGGATTCCTTGAATTCGGCAGTGCGCTGGCGGGCCAGGTCAGTGTCGGGGTAGTCGTATTCGGAGATCATCTGCGTATAAAGAGGCGACTTTTGGTATTCAGCGAGAATCATGTCCGCGTTTCTAGGGAAGCGATTCTCGTAGCCTGGTCTGATAATGCGTTCGGTGGGGACCGTGACACCGGTAAGGTAGTCGGCGACGTTGGAACCCTCGCGGCAAGCAAAGCCCAGATCCTCCATAAAGGGACGCGCCTGGGTCATGGGGCCATAGTAGATTTCCTTGCCTTCATCCAACACGAGCACCTTGTCGAACAGGTCGTAGATACCGTTTCCGGCCTGGTAAAGGGTGACAATGGAAGACAGACCCAACACATCCGTCATGGCACGAACAGCCTTGGTCCATTCGAGGGCCGTGCTAGCATCCAAACCACGCGTGCTGTTATCCCAGCAGAAAACGGAACCACGAGTCGCAAGACACTCGATAATGGAGACACGCTTACGCTCACCACCCGAGACACCACGCACGTATTCATTGCCCACTTTGGTATCGTTCGTATGCGAGATGCCCATGGATTCGAGAAGGAATTTCTTGGCTTCCTGGCGATAGGCTTCGGGGGACTCGACGCCGTTGGGCAGGTTGAAGGGAATCTTGAGACGAGTCGCAAAATCCATAGTCTGGCCCACGGTCAAGGTGGGGAAGAAGATTTCCTCCTCGGTGTTCATGACAATCTGGCCGCGGTACTGGGCTGCCTCATCCGATGTCAAGGATCCATAGTGAACGTCACCTTCAATCGACTTGTAACCGAGGCGTCGATTGGACAGCATCTTCAAAAGGGTGGTGCAACCAGAGCCAGGCCGACCCAAAACCAAAAGCATCTCTCCGGGTTTGACACAGCCATGGCTGTTGGAGAGGATGGAACGCAACGGCGGCTTGTTCTTGGACTCCTTGATGTGCTGAGGAATGTTGAACTGGGACAGGAAATTCTCGTTGACGGCGGCCTCGGCGCTGACGACTTCGACGGAAAGGTTCTTCCAGGTGACACCGAGTTCCTTGCGTTTGAAGCCGGATTGCATGTCCCGCTCGTTCTGCTGCTTGACCTGGGACATCAAGGCCCAGCCATCGGCACGACTGGCACCGGGGTTGCGAGGGGTGACGGTGGGATCTTCATCGAGGACGGTAGCGGTGCTGTCGGTATCTTCCTTGCCTTCGGGGACCCCGAGGGTGTAGGAGACTTTCTCCTGATCCTCCGCCATGGTGGGGTATAATGAAGGATGACTTGACGATGCTGTGAAAGTCAAGGGTCACCCTGTCGATCGGGAGTAGGGATGGTCATTTCGACCGGGGGCATTTTGGGGGAGCGAGAAGCTCATATACTCCTACCAGGCAGCTGGGGGAGTCGGTGGGGGCCTCCAAAAAAACTTCAGGGAAGGGAATCGGGATCCAGGCCATTTCCGAGATCCACCGGGCACTTCGGGTGTGTGAAAAGCTCCGCTGAGTCAGGAGGATTCCGATACATCAGGCCGTCCAGGTACAGAGGTACGTAAGGAAAGGCGATTAGTTTGGACTAGTGGAATGTAAGAGATAGTTCGCAGCCTGCCATGATGGAGACGGGGGATCGGTTCCGTGGCTTCTGCAAGCAGAATCTGTTTACTTTTCTTTTCTTCCCAATCTATCGTGGCGCGGGCCACTTCCGCTGATTTTTCCTCTTTCGTGCAATCTTGGTGGGCCTTGCGGATGAATCCAGGGCCATGAGTGGCTCCCTGTCAATCTCTGTGACCAATCAGACTTGATTGTTGTGAAGTCGGCGCTATCAAACGGCCGAAACTCCGCTCGACGGAATTTTGGCTCTCTTTTTCCTCTGAGTCAGCGGATTAAACATGGCGAGAAGAGTGCCTATTGGTACATTCCTTACAGTCATGCTTGCCTTGTAACTAACCTCTCTGCTGACTCAGCGGAACTTTGCGGCTCTCCTAACCACGATCCCCTGCCGTTTCGGCCTTTGGAGCTTTCTCGTCTCACGAATGCTAGTGGCGCCTGCGATCCATTGTCGTATTCCAGAACATTTGGGCATGGAACGTGTCTCATCGTCTGTCAAGCTTGGAGCTTGGACTTTCAGGGTCAACAATGTGCTGTCACGCTGTGGGACTAGACTGATGAAACTGGACAGTACGTTAAACCAATTTCTACCTAGTTACCAAGCACTGGTCTTTGAACCGCCTCTTGAACAAAATCTACATCTCTACGGAATACTGTCTACTAACACAGACCCTGGGGATAGTTTCCGGAACATCGATCCCGGTCTGTCTGAAATGCAGACTGCGTGGAAATGAGTGAGCTGTAACATCACCTCGCTCTAAAATCTCACCGGCCGTATTCACATGCAGCCGCCCAGCAGCCATACATGCTGTGTACATCTTCCTACTTGGCAATCACCATTCAGACACCTTGACCACTCAATAAATTACCACATCAGTAATTCCATCAGATAAACATACCGAATCCTTGCAATGACACAATCGTCCATCCTCGAAATAGTATACCAAGCGGTCAATCATGGATCATCAACCTGACACGAGGAACGCCACCAAAGTCAACCACTAACTCATTGTTCGAGACTTGTGCATTTATAATATTGACCCCAAGCCTCGCTCATACTAGCCGCCGAAATGCCGATCTCCCTCGGGATTTTCCTTCAGTTTCTTATCTCCGGCCACAGTTTCTCTACTTCAGGGGTGGATCTATACCCGTTTGGGTGGTGGTTGCGACCTGCAACCTGCAGTGGAGAGGGTTTGATGAGTCGCTGACCCTGTCCTGTCCTGACCCTGCTGTCCCGGCTGTCCCTCTCCTGTCCAGCCTACCGATCGGGCCGCTTCCGAGCCCGATCAGCCTTATGTGACTGTTTACTACGGTCGCAAACTGAACCTCAGACAGCTAGTCACACGACAATTAGGAGTCATTCGTGCGCAGCACAAACTAAACTTGAGAAACGTATGATGAACATGGGTAAGAGGTGATATTCTTTATCGTGAAATAATGTTACACGTGGTTGGTTGCCTTAGCTGCCTCAGCTTACTGGGATGAACGGTACGGAGTTTCTATAGTATCTTATTCCGGATGCACCCCGGTGCATACTTCGTAAGCGGGTAAGCTTGAAGTTGGCATGAACCTGCTGTTCTTGCTATATGTAATTTATATTATGATACCTATTATCGTCCCATGTTGAAGCTGTGCTGGGTACTCTGTACCTGCAATTCAATGAGTGGACCCCGACCGTGCTCAACATTTCAAGTCAATAGGTGTTCCTGGCGGTAGTAGTAAGTAATAAGTAGCCCTTGAAGGACACCAAGAGGCTTCATCGACAGGCTTCAAATTGATGATGTAACAATGTCTAACTAGTCCTACAGCTAGTATTACTGATTCACTCCTAAATTGTTTCTGTGTGTAGGTTTTAAATAAGAGGATAATAATGACATGTCTCATTCACACCATAACCTTGGTCCATTGACCACATACCACATACTACCAGTAGTAATACTTATATACATGCAAATCCAGTTCAGTCTAGTTCAATTCCTCCATATCGCAACTCCCTACTGTCATCATCATAAGATCCTGCTTGACAATCCGGCGGGGGTTTTCGTATGGGGTGGTCCGATAGCGGTTGACTTCACTAGGAATCAAAGTATCGTGACCGTTGGGTGTTTGCTAGAGTAGGGGACTGGAACCATCAAGATTCCATCAAAAGCGAAAATAAAAACAAGGACGAAAAGCCGATGACACAGAGCTCAAGTCATCTAGTAATAGCTCATGGGACCCTGCTTTCTACCGAGAATTTGGCTGCAACAGAACCAGTCAGTGAAATGCTCATCCGTGTTCCTACCAGCAGTACAACTCACAGATATTGGTCCAATTCGTCTAGATGACGACGGTGTTCGAGCATCTTCTGCCGCACCATCTGGTATGTCTCGGGGGTTTCAGGTTGCGTCTGCGTTGGCTGCTGGGTCTTGACAAAGTATCGCTCGCTGGTGGCTTCCCGGCGGGTGATTGGCTCTTTGCTGCATGTGAAAGTGACGGTTAGCTTCGGATGTTACTGGTGGTGGTGGTGCTGTTTGCAACCATTGCAGTGATGTTTGAAGAGGGAGAAGTGGATCACAGTGCTCCGAAACAGTTCATGACGTCATTGCAACAGGGCCCGGCAGTCTCCGAAAGGGGAACACAACCAATACAGGAGATAGCAGGTGGATAGCAGTCAGGTTCACACTTACTCGGCCAGATATCCACGGGGCTTGGGGTTGATCACTTGTCCTTCGCGTCGAGCAGGGATGGCAATTGAAAAGGAGCGCACGTTGCTGGAACTGCGGACAAGAGGACGCGACATTTGGCTGAGAGGCGACATGATGACGGTATAGTATAGATTGATGGGTATCTCTTCGAACTAATGCAAAGCACGAGTGTTGTTGGAATGAGTGACCGTTGCGATAGAATCGAAATGTGGGTTATAAGACGTCTATTTGAGCAGTATCGTTATATGATGAGATGAACGAGCCATGAACGAGCCATGAACGATTGGGTGACTGGCCGATTATATACAACGACTGAATTGTCCCGTGAACGTCATGTGACTCGGCTGCCCTCTCAATCCGGCGATGCTGAAACCAAAGTTCTCATTAATGCAGCAACCCAGCTTCCCATTTTCAGGCGAACCAAATTGTTTGCCCTGAGACCAATCTTCCATCTTCCATACAACAACGGACCAGTGTCGTCCGCCACCGCCACGATCGACGAATCCCCGGATCGGCATCCTTCTCATCCCCCGGCCTTGACGGCCCCGCGCCAGACAAGTGATGGTCATTGCTTTGCATCATTGGACAGGAAGAGAAAGGCCCGGCGACGCAAGGGATGGATGGACATTTCCTTCCTTTCCCATTTCCCTCCCACAGTTTATTACCGCCACGGGCGGGATTGGTGGTGCTCTGTTTACCAACCATGTGGTATGATATCATCTGCGGGGATGGACATGCCAATCTTTGCGAAGACGGACTTATGGTTGAGCTGTGTCACTCCTGTTCTGCTGCAACTCTGCCAGGAAACCTCTGCTCCGGCCAATGACAGTCCACATTGCCACGACAAATGATTGCCGGTCGCTGGCAGGCATTTCCCGCTGCACCAGAACAGCCAGCCAGCTTGGACCAATGTTCTGGCTGCTGGCACGGAAGGTATACGAAGGTAGTATGCGAATCTGCAACATCCCAGCTATCTGTCCTACCCTGCCAAAAAGGCCTCGGTAGTAATCCTGCATACCACCAACGCAATGGTACTAAATACCTCACCCAGCTTTGAATTCCTAGTTACACGTCCAATAGCTTTTCCGTGCTCAAGCTTGGTTGATGGGAATGTGACAATCGACGTCACTTTGCTTTCGCGTCCGTCCACCAGACGGCCACATGGTTTTGAAAGAGCGGGTTCCAAACTCCTGCCCGCCAGTCCATGAGCAAGAAAAGTTCCAGAACCGCGATACCAAGGGAAGGTCATCCGAAGAGTGCTCGTGTTTTTGCTTTCTCTGCTACAGCGTATCAGGAGAATACCCAAGTTACCTAGATTGGTGCTGGCAAACTCAACTGCTAATCCACCACTTGCATCGCTGGATACGTACATTGACAGCGTCACACTTTGCCTTCAACATTGCCTTGAAGGCGAGCTTTGAATTAAGATGACGGCAGGCGGCTACTACCGGGGGATCCTCGGGCGGGCCACTGCCGAGACTAGCCCGTGCTGTAGCAGTATGCATAGTAAAGGGGTTTCTTCAGTTCTAATGTATACTACGTACGACTGCTACCTAGTAAATGTAATATGATCCAGTACTATCATGCTGAGAAGTGATTTATTTTGTTTTATTTTTAATGTGATCATCATCACCATACTACTGGTCCCAAACTCAAACTGCCTTGAGTAAGTACTACTACTACAATTTGTACTAGCAACCTCGTAAATATATACCACTGCATGAACAGTCACTGCGATCATCAATTTTCGAGCATTGATCACACTCCACCAGACTAGTAGTGCACTTGGACGATTGAGATTGGTAGCAGTAGTATTAGCCAGTATTTGAAGAAGAAAACAACTAATATTATAGATCACATCCCCTAGTAGTATAGTAAGCATTGCTATACATCATCATCTACCATTAACCAACAGCCTGATTAGTACTCTTCCAGTTTGGCAGCAGTCAAACCAATTAATGGCCCTAGGTCTGTTATAGATGCGGATATATAATGCTATATGGACTTCATTACAGCTTGCCAATTTGCAATGAAGCAGCTTCAAGATATATGCTGTCTGACTGGGGACACTGTATAATTAGTTATGAATGGCTGTGCGCGTATATATGCAAGATTAGTCATAGGGTACTCGAAGTGCATGCGTGACTAAGGTGGTATTATCCACTGCATAAGTATGAATTAAGTAGACAGTTCGTTCTGAGGACAGTAAGTAGTCTGCTATTATTTGTAGAGAACTGCACTTGACTCTAGTGTCAGTAAATCGCTGGGAGCAGTTATTCATATGATCATCCATCAACAGCTGGAATAAACATGCTGTACATCAACCAACGAGTCCACTATGTACTGTAGTACATCCTGTCAGGCTCCCTGCATAGCAAGGGATGAACGAGAATGACCATAAATACCCCTATCTACCCTCTTCCGGTATCTTCCCTCAAACAAAAACACAACTTCTCAACCAGTAACTTGGCCATCCACAGAATCTCTTTATTTCTTTCCTTCGCAGACTGATTCGCAGACAACACCTCTCTGATTACCTGCCGACGATGACTCTCAGCCGCAAGCACTTCTTCTCCATCGTCTCCATCAACACGGAGCAGAGACACAACACGTGCCCATTCACGATGTAGATCGATGTCTCTGCTGTCGTCCTTGAGGATATCCACAAGAATCTTGATCTCCTCGGTGAGATGGAGTCTGTGTTCCGCAGAACTGAAGTAGTTATCTGGGCGTTGCCTCTCAAGTGGCAGACTCAGTGGGCAGTACTGTCTTTCTATATCGACATCACCGGACACACCCAAACCTGCTCCTCCAGCAAAAGCAGGCATATCCAGCCTCCTCACATTCAAATATGCACCTACACGCCCTACACAAAATCCCCACGACCAGCCCCTCCCAACCCTTCTCACAAAATAAACCACCGTACGAAATCCCACCTGACCAACAACCCCAACCAACGTCGTCATAACCGGTACCGCCAGCAGCGCCCAAAACACAAAGAACGACTTTCCCAGATTACTCGTTGGGTAGAAATCCCCGTATCCGATCGTCGTCAGCGACACGAACGTGAAATACAGTGACTCAAAATACGTCCATCCCTGGCCTCGCTCGGAGGATTTGAAAACACGGGCACTAACAAGCCAAAGGAGGAGCCACGCGCACGAGGAGAAGATGAATACGATCCAGCGGTGACGGCTTTGCCGTTGGGATTTGATCTGCCTAAATTTGACGATATCGCGATGTGGTGACTTGTGGAGGTGGATACCTTCTGCCTCGAGCTCGAACTTCAGGCGCAGCTCGCCCATCTTCCTGGAGAAGGAGGCGATCGAACTGACGAATAATCCTAGACAGGTGATGCCCCCGGTCGCGTAGGGGATTAGTAGGCTTCGGCCGAGATGGGTCTTTGGGGCGATGTTACCGATTCCGATTGTGAGGATGGTGTATGTGGACCAGTAGAGGGAGTCTGGTAGGGACCATCCTTCGATGGGTATGTAGATGGCTGCGCCGCCGAGGAGGAATGCGGCGAGCGTGAAGGCGCGCAGCACGATGCTTGTGTTTTCGATGATGCGGCGGTCTTGCATGCTTAGGTGGATGGTGCGGACGCTGCATGCGTATACTGCTAGGAGCGCTGCGATGAAGAGGTAGAGACTGGCGGCGAAGATGCCGTAGTAGAAGTTCTGCGTATAGAGCCGTGCTTGAGGGGCGATGGTATAGGATGGTTGATGTACAGTCACGCCAATTAGACTGAAGAGGAGCATTGAGGATATGAAGTAGAGTAAAGCCGTCGCGAGGTATCCTCTCACTGCATCCCATTTGAGCATCATGATCAGAAGGAGGGTAAGATCAGCTGTGGCGGCGAGTGCGAGCGATATAGCCTTGATCGTGACGGCCCTACTGAATCATTCAGATGTGATGATCAACACTCAAAAGGCTGGACTATATCGGAAATGGAGACTCACCAAGCACTCTGCACTACTACCACACTTCCCACATCAGAAGAATCATTTTCCAGCCATTCAAAGCTAACAGCACAAATACCGAATATAGTTGCCATTGCGCTAATAGTTCCCTGGACATGTTTAGCAACCATCATCACTGATCCATCCCATAGAGATGGGGAAATATACCGCCAGAACAGGGAAGCTGGTACACGCGAGCCACCAGCGAGACATTCCGACCGAGAGTAATTTATATCAGAGCAGCATTAAGCAGCAGTAAAGTACAGTCTGTTCTCCGAAATTTGAGAAATGCAGTGATTTGATTTGTTCTGCATATGAATTCGGGAAACGAGGTTGACTTCACGGGGACCATCAGATTCCCGGTCAACTCATACATTGGCTTAGCTTCACCGGAGGGAAATTGATCGAGGAGGTGAATGTTATTAGCACCGTTTCCCCGTAATTGTACTTGGGTAATCATGTACTGATGACGATAACTTCTATACCCTACTACGTACTGTCATTTGTGAGTTGGTTGTGAAGCTCTGGCGTGACTTGAGTGGGTGTGAATATGTATTGTGAACGAATCAAGAGAAGAACTAATTAATTAATTGCTTGCAATTTCTCAAGTCACATATCGGAACCCCTTCTGGAGCCGGCGGGCGGCCGCGATGTCGATGCCCTCTACATCGGCCGTCTTCTGTAGTCGACGAAGCTCTTTCTCGGTCAAAATTGCATCTTCATCCTCCAGACGTGCTAGTCGCTTGTTTTGCGATCGTAGATGGAAGTACAGGAACGTCGCCATGATAGTGCCTAGAACCTGCATTCCGATGCACACACCCAAGGCCGTGTAGTAATACGGAGCCTCCTTTTCCAGATAAGTATACGGAGTCCAGATACTGGCTGAATTTCCCAGAGAGTTGATAAACGCATATGCGGCAGCTCGTTTGGCAGGAGGTCTGGGAATCGCATTCGCGATCCACGAGTATATCGTGCCGTTCTGGGCAAAGACAAATACCATGAGGAAGAATGAGAAATACCGAGGCCCGAAGGAATGGGTGGTCATGAAGATAATAAACCCCACGATGGTGATGGGGATGGGGCCGACAAAGAACCAATATCGATGAGCGAAACGATCGGAGAGATAGGAGTGGAAGAGACTGTATACCACCATGAATATGTATGGTGGTGCTACCAAGAGCAGAGAGATGATATGGTTATACCCCAGGGTCTCTGTCAGAGTTGGAAAAAAGTTCTGAAAGCCACTTGCGGCCGTGAGAGACATGTACGCAATGGCCAGGGCATAGGTCTTGACGTCCGTAAAGGCTAGCTTCAGACCTTTGATTTGGCTCATCTTGTCGCCGTCGTCAACATCCGCTTCGGCTGCCTCAATGGCCAAGCGACGATTGGCGACATGCTTCATCTCCGGTGACAACAGTTTCCAGGTATCGGGAAAGTCGGGTAGCACAGCGCAGATGGCCAGACCGATTGCGACAGTGATGGTACCCTCGATAATGTATAACCATTGCCAGGCCGACATGCCTCTCTTCCCGGCTAGACCGTTAAGGATGCCCGCAGCGATCAGGTTACCAAAGGCACCGCTAAGAAGTGAGCCAGAGTAGAAGATACTCATGCGAAGGGCCAGCTCTTTCTTGGTGTACCATTTCGAGAGGTAAAATAGAACACCCGCAAAGAATGGTGCCTCGACCAAACCGAGAATGAATCGACATGCCACGATGCCACCGTAGCTTGAGACCTGGCTGGTTAGGGCCGAGACGAGGCCCCACGCTGTGGTGAAGAAGCCAAGGTATAGTGAAGGACGGCCCATGTAGTTGAGGAGCAGATTCGACGGGACTTGCATCAGGATATAGCCCACAAAAAGAATGGACAGTCCTGTCTCGTACTTGGCTTCATCGAGGGAGAGGTCCTGCTCCAATCCTTGAAGCTTCGCAGCTGCGTAGTTATTTCTATTAGAAAGACGGAAGGACGTTAGCACAACGCAATCCATAGCCATCAAATGCGAAGAAACAGTGAAAACGTACCGGTCGATGTAATTCATCAGATAAACAAGGATTACCAACGGCATGATGAGGGTGTCAATCCGCCGCCGCAACTGCCTTTCCAAAATCTTCTCCTCCGGCGTCAACTGTGCCAAATGGGCAACCTCCTCATGAGAAATCTCGGCCTTTTCGCCCATGGCGTCGTGGTCGGTGATGACTTTCTCCGCCATGATGAGACTTCTGGGGGGGGGCGAGTGAAGATGCAGGGAGAGACAGGATGCAAACGGACAATTCTATTGCGATTTCATCATGAACGAAAGGGAAGCTTCAGCTATATATGCCCCAAGAATGCGAAGAAGCTTGATGCTTGTTACGGTGTGATTGAGCTTCGCACATGAGTAGAGTGATGCCCTCTGCAAATCCGGGGGAGGGGCAGGCGTGGGGGAAACTTTCCGTCCAGCTTGGGCCATCCAGAGTCCTGGTTGGACGCACGAAGATACCGGAGAGCATCACAAATGCGGGGAAGACAGTTAGAATTTGAACCAGAAGCTGCCCGGCTGATTCTCACCCCCACGCCGCTAGCCACCAGCCGTGCTATTCTTCTTCATCCATCGTGCGACAGAAGCTCTGGGGTCGGACATGGTCCGGGGAAGTGGAGCTGATCGACTCATTGGTGTCTCTCAGGCCTCCCCTGACGCTTCGTATCTTTGATCCTATAACACGGGTATGGGATGGATCTGGGAAAGTTTGTTTTACATCCCCGCCTTCAGCAGCGAATTGACGTATACTTGGCGGTTCCCCAAGTCGTTGGATCCACTGTCCATGGCTCCATCATCGGGGAGAAATACTAAGTCATTTGTTTCGCAACTTGCATCCTCGCTGTACACAAGGTCCGCTCGTGGAGAAATGCATTTCTGGTAATTTCAGGCAAAATGAATGCTGAGCTCCCGTGTTTGTTCCCATCAGGGAAGGCGAGGATTGGCTCGCAGAACTTCCGTGTAACTCCACGTTCTGGGGTTAATGTCAGTGATCTTCTTGCCAGCAGGTCAGCTCACAGCTCTTGATGTCGGCACACTCTGCAAGTTATATCCGTCCCGTACCCCCCATCGGCATTTTTTCTTGCCAAGTAGTTCAGTGACTTGCCGGTCCAGTGCAGCTGACCTGACTAATTCATTCGCATGGAAAAGTTGAGGAGAGTTTTCAGTTCAGCTTAGCTGGCTTGGCCTTGAGGGGCTCATGTGATAAGCAGTCAGGTGATCTAGGCACGTGTTGATGAGGGTTTCCTGGCTGGTTTCAACATTTCCTTTGGATTGATTCCAACAAGCTAAACATTGCGTCGGCAGCACACTCTTCAAGTATTCTGAAGTTCTTCGTAGCCTTCTTTGTGCTTAGTCGTTTGGTTCTGTGCTATCTTTCACGGGTATATATCCTACTACTACGGGCAGTAACCCTGCTCAACATCATGCGTTATTCATGAAGCCGGCGATGTCTTCACCTACAATCATAATTGAATATCATTTCCAATAAAGTCATCCACTTGATCCATCATTACTTCTCTCCGTCAGTGCTACTATTTATGCTTCCTGGATGACGCTAATTAGAACCCGCCGATCGGCCTGATTGGTGCCTCAGGCTGGATACTGTTTCCCCGTTGGCGACCATCCACTGGATCTCTCCTTCACCCAACATCAATTAAGTACTATTGGTTACCAATCAAAGCGATTGTGCTTGGTTCCAACCATTCTTCTTCTTCCGCCCTTGATGTTCCGTGGCAATTCTGGAAGCTGTTCATTCGCGCTATGCCCGACTCACCGGGAAATCCAACGGTGCTCTTGAGAAGAGCGCTGGAATTGGAAGGCGACTAAGTCCTCCACCGAACCCACTTCTGCGGCCGCCGTCGCCTCAAGCACAGCTCGTTATTGGTCTCCTCAAGCCACAGCTAGCAACGGTTGTCGCGGGGCTCGACGTAAGCGAGGGTGGGAATTTCGGAGGAATTCGGTCATGTCTGCTCAGATCTTGCTGGTCGTGATCTCGCCGTTCTGTTGGCCCCGTATCCGCTCAAGCTTGACGTTGACCTTCCCCTATCGTGACATCGTGGCCTGGTACGACTGGAGCTCATTGTCTAGGCTTGCCGCACATGGCCACCCACGATTCGCAGCCAATCTTGGTTTCCGATCACCTCCGGAGTAAGCCCGCCCTTACGTCGGGTCAATTGACCCGTCAATTGCGATCTTGCAAGGCCTGCCGGTTCCGGAAAGTCAAGGTGCGTCCCGACCCGATACTAAGGTGTGGGCATGGGTCTCCGTTATGGGGGAATAGAACAAGACAGTTGTGCAGACGAATTGGATGATGGAGGAAACAAGAATATGGAGCGAACTGCGCTGCTAGTTGGGTGGGAGGAGGCCCGTGCAACCCACTTTGCTGGCTTACCTGCATATGTGTAATCCGACCTAATTGACGATCGTGAGAGACAGTGTGATCGAGTCAAGCCCTGTCATGCATGCTGTGCGCATGGTCACCCGTCCAAATGCCACTACGATACCAGTCCGGAAGATTTCCTGCAACCCATCAGTCAAGCCGATGAGATCCGTAACCTCCGGGAGGAAATCCGTGAGCTAACAGCCAGCCTTCATAACTGTGGTGCGTGCCCCAATTTAGATCCCGGATAGTCTCGGAGGGGGGGGGGGGGGGGGCGTGTTGGAGGTGCTTCTGCAGCGTAAAGAATTGACATTGGCGTTCTAGAACAACGGATCAAGTCTTCACGGCGACGAGCCCAGCTACAAGGCCTTGTCAACGCCGTCCGCTTAGCCCCGCCAAATGCCGTCAATCGACTCGTCGCCCAAATCCGAAAGCATCGCGGGGAAACAAATGAAGTGGCAATCCCGGTGGGACCGTTGAATGGAACGGAAGGTGGGTGTCCGTCGCATCCTGGTGGGGTACAGGCTATTGTTTTGAGGGCTAAGTTGTCATGATCCGCAGCAGAACATGGCCCTGTCGTTCTTCGTCGGTCCCATTCATACGATAGCGACGACGATTCACTGGATTCGGAAGACGAGGTGTTCTCGCTCTCTGGCAGTCGGTCTTCATCGGAAGAGAGCGAGGACTCAAGCTATGGTTCGATAAGTCACATTGGATCGTGGAAGCCGATGCTGGATGTGTTTATTGAACGCTTTGTGGATGCTTTCAGTCCGGTAGTCCAATCCAAGACAGGACAGGCTGGTGCACTACGACGGGCTGCCGAGATACGCATGTTTTCGCCGATTCTCGTAGATGCGTTCGAATCCGTCTCCATAGCATACTTTGGACGCTCTATTCAGGATAAGAATCTTGAAGCAGCTGGCTTCCGCCTATACCCCCGTGTGCTGCGGAGTTTGCAGCAGGCGTTGCAAGATCCCCAGCGCAGCAAGGCTGAGTCGACACTAGTGACGGTGACCCTTTTGATGGCCTTTGAGGTATGATTTTCCATCTTTTTTTTTTTCTAGGAACTGTCCTGACTGCTTGTAGAGCGTGGAACGAACTACCCAAGTGTCGCTAATTGCGCACGTTCACGGTGCACTGCGCCTGATTGAGCACCGAGGACCAGAAAATCACATACATGGGGTGGAGCATTTGCTGTATACCGAGCTGCGTCCTTATTGGGTACGTATTCCTCTCAGTCTTTCTAGAATTTATTCGCTCAGATAGAAACAGGTCGCTGCGGCTATTGTCAGTCGAACCCCTTCCGCCCTCGCAAGCCCGGACTGGATCAACTTGCCTTGGTCAGCCAACCCTGACCGAAGAGACATCCTGCATTACTTGCTAGACTTGGCGGTTGAGATCCCTGGCCTGCTTTGGCAATTTGACGACATCGAGGCTGCTCTCAAATCGGGCATGTACAGCCCACATGAGATTAGCGTGAAGCAAGCCTCACTATGGAGCGGTGTCGCTGACCTGACCGACCGCTTCCGCCAGTGGAAAGTCCAATGGGTTGATAACAACCCGGATGGGCCACCGCAGGAAGTCGAAGTCTCAGCGGACGACCCATTTCCTCGATTCCATTGCCGGGACTTTCGTACCGGGGGTATAATCACACCCCCGATATTTGTCTATCGGGACCTCCGCCTCGCACAAACCATGTGTCTTTACTACTCAACCCGATTGATCCTCTCGTCCGCCGACACGCGCCCAAGTGATCGCGTTGGACCTTTGGAACAATACTCCCTGGGTTGTGGCATCTGCCGGTCCTTGGAATGGTACATTGTCAATGCGCCAGGAAACATGATAAACCGACTTGCGTTCCCAGTCAGGGTGGCCTGGGAGGCGTTCCCGGATGGAGGTCCGGAACGGCAGTTCATGTACGAAGTGCTGAAACTGGTTGAGCGGCGGCATGCCCTAGGCCTTTGGGGTAGCAACATGTCCGAGATTTCTCCTCGGGCCGGACCCCCACGAAGTCAGTCTCCTGAGTTGGCCACAGGAGCATGATAGATGGGGAAATATGAAGTCTGTGGGTCGCTGGACGAATCCCACCGCACGTATCCGGTTTTGCCCGTCTCCGCATTGGCCGGTGGGGGTGCTTTTTCAGTAGCATCCGATAAACAGTGCAGCTCTGCTCAGGAGAGTATGCCTTTTCGGGGTTTCACCGTCTCTGTTGGGGATGCCTTCTTCACTGATCGAGAGATACCTACGGAAAAAGGCTTCCAAGCAGCATGCAAACCTCCCATCAGTAACTGCCCAGTCAGATACCTAAAGGTTATGACCATCCATATGGGCATGGGTACTTTAGACGAAGGAACACTGAGCTTGTGAGTGGCTCAACATCTGTCTTGGCATACCCACGGAGTCTGGTCAGCATGTTCCATATTAATGGTGATTATATCAAGTCCATAATAACCAGACAGGATTGGGATCCTGTCATGTAAATAGGCTTCTCAACCAAAGGCTACTCGGATATAGCCTACTTAGCACCAAAGCCAAGTTTATTTAGAATTTCAGGCCTAGGCCAGCCGCGTCGATGCATTTCATCAGGTCGCGCCAATTATACTGGGTATAGACAGTCTCTGATGAAAACTTAGTAAGCGGCATCAATCTCTCCGAAATTCGACCGGCCCCATACAATAGGGGTTCAGGGGCGTGGATGATCATTGGTTTTATAAGTCGATTCCTTATAAGGCTACATACGGGTGGAATGGTGAACCGCATGACGGCTCGCAACCGGTGCAGGCCCGTTCTGTATGCCGCGAGATAGCGAAATGATCGTAGCTCAATGATCGCCAATTCATCACTACAGCACAAAACGAACACCGGAAGGTTAGTTTTTGAACTCTGACGTGTTCAGCTGTGTGGGTTCGAAAAGGAATTGTGGTGAGCACAGTTCGAGGGCGGGATTATTTATCGTTTCAACTCAAAACAAGCTTGATTGCCGACTCCACTCCCTGGCGGATCCACCATTGCTCCTGAGACAATATTTGCGCCAGAACGGATTTGAAACCTTCCTGATTTCAAGGTGGAGATAGCCTTCATCTCTAGCAGCCTTCGAGACCCTTTATAACTGGGCTCCCGGCACCTTGGTGATCATGTCGGCTCATTGCTTCATCCTTCCTGCACTCGTTCATTTTCCTGCCTTGTCACTCTTTTCTCCGCGACCGGTTCGCTTCAACCCTTACGTTCTTTAACAAAGTCCTTCATATATACCAATCACCATGCGCTACTCCTCCGTCGCTGTCCCTTTGGCCCTCGCTGCCCGCGCCGCTGCCGTCGAGAGTGATGTCTGGGCCTTCGGAAATGGCTTCTACACCGGGCCTCCCACCAACGCGCACATCACCAGAGCCACCTGGTCCTTGGTGCCCCCGGATGTTCCCTCGAACTACACCGTGAACAACACTGACGATGAGGTCTGGGTGTCCCTGTGGATTGGTCTCTCCTCCACCGCTGGTGACTATGACGCCGATCTCTACCAGCCCCTGCTGAACTGGTCCCCCGACAACGAGTCCCAGTACGTTCATCAACTCCTTCATGATCTGGAAAGTAGAATGCTAACGACAGAAGGGGCTGTCCCGCCCCGGATGACGAGTGGTGTGTCGCCGCTAGCACCTACACTCCCGGTAAGTGATCCCAGTCTCCAACTGGGGACCCGAACTGGTATAATGACGATGTGATTAGATGGTCAGAATGGCCAGGCCTACGTGACTGTCCCCGCGGACACCCAGGTCGACTTTGAGGGTATGATCAAACACCAAATTAAATCATAGTATGAACCGCCGTCCTAACATAGATTACAAACAGTCTACGTCGAAAACGACAAGGTCTACCAGGTCGTCACCATGAACGGCAAGACCGTCTCCAAGGAGAGCGACGGTATGTTCCCACTAATACCACTTTCACATCGATGAACATCATACTAACTGGAAAATAATATAGCCCTCGACAACCCCCTCCTCTACCTCTACTCTGGAGATGAGTGCTACACCGGCTCCGGTGACTGCGGTACCCTCCAGTCCTACAGTACGCTCCTTTTCTCCCCCACCCATCCCCTAGCGAAATAAATGACCTAACTTGGAATCCTCTAGGCTGGAACAACCTCACCATCCACCTCAGCGCCGCCGACGAGAACTTCGGCGACACCCTCTCCCTGTACAGCGGTTCCTCCTCCAACGGCCTCACCACCTCCGACAAGGGTAAGACCTGGCACACCGATGCTATCAAGATCTCCAAGGACACCTTCGCCACTGTTTCCGACTACTAGGCTGAGATGGATTGGAGTTGGTTGATGGTGTATGTATATGATGGGGGACATTGTGGCTGCTAGACAGCTGCATTTTGCTTCTTGTTCTTATCTCGTGGGAGGGATGTATAAAATCGTATAAAATGTATATGCATCGAAGTCATGGACGGAGTATTGATATCGTTGCAAGTAAGATAAGGTGATGATCAATATTCAAGATTTTGTAAGCTACTGGGAGAATATCTACGCAAACTAGCTTTCGAGGCTAGGGTGGTTCGTGGGGGGTGTTGGGTTACAGGCTTTCACGGCCGACCCCGGGAGCTTAAGTTCGGTGGGTTTGGCTCGCTGTTTGCGGGTCGGGTACTTGTATAGTTTGGGGAATTTCCCGGAGGTGTCACTGTAACCAGTCGATATTCTGGGTGGGATTAGTTGCCGATAGTGACGTGGGTATAGTTATGCGTGTATGCAAATGGTCTACAATTGCAATGCGGGGACATGGTGGTAATACAGTGGAGATTAGGAAAATGTATATAAGTAAACTGACATTGTCTATCATAATGCCGCTTGGTAGTAGTCTTATAGGCAAGGATACTAACAGCTTGGATCTCTGGCCTTGGTATGTACATTTCATTTCTCTCTGGCTAATATGTATCTGTCCATCAATACTCAAGTGTCTGCTTGATCGCATCGTATATCCCTGGGTATCGTTAGTATATTTCAGACGTGCATGGGATAGATATACATACGCGCAACATCCGGAATCACAAACTTCTCATACATCAAGCCCGTATGCGTACTCCACCCCGCGACTCTCTTGACCGGTGCCTCTAGACGCAAGAATGCCCCGTCCTGGATGGTAGCAGCCACCTCAGCGCCGACGCCATAGTTGATCATGCTCTCGTGGACGACTATCGCCCGTCCGGTCTTCCTCACACTATCCAATACCGTCGGTCGATCCCACGGGTAGATCGTGCGCAGATCAATTAGCTCGATACTCGCCCCGAATGCCCTCTCCGCTGCTTCGATGGCCGCGGAGCAGAGGTATAGAGGCTGTCCGTATGAGACTATCGTCAGGTCGTTCCCTGGCTTAGCTACCTCCGCTGTGTTTAGTGGGATGGTGTAGTATTCGCTTGGGACGTGTTCTACTGCGGCACGATAGAGGATTTTCGGTTCCATGAAAATGACGGGATTCTTAGACTCGAAAATCGAGGATAGGAGTAGGCCTTTGGCTTGGGATGGGGAGCGAGGCATGACGACTTGTACACCTGGGACGTGTGCGAATAGTGCTTCTGGCGATTGTGAGTGGTATCTAGCTCGTAATACATCACGTTAGCCATAGCTCCCCCGTACTCAAGAAGCAATAGTAGACGGGAGACGGTATGCCACCTACAAAGCACCATGACCGACCGCACCACACGGCATCCGCACCACCATACCCCCAATATCTACCCCTGTTGCTCCCTCCCGGAACCGAAACTTCGCTGCCTCGTTCACGATCTGATCGAATGCCGGGAACACGTAGTCTGCGAACTGGATCTCCGCGACGGGCGTCATCCCCTGAGCTGCTGCGCCGATGGCAAAGCCGACGATCCCTTGCTCTGTAAGGGGTGTGTTGAAGACTCGTTCCGAGCCGAATTCAGTCTGTAGGTCCATCGAGCAGCGGAAGACGCCGCCAAAAGCGACGTCTTCGCCGAAGAGCATCACCTTGTTGGAAGTGGAGAGGGCGGTACGTAATGCGGAGTTAATGGCTTGATAGAGATTGATAGATTTTGAGGTCGGATTGCTGGGTAGGTCTGGGTGGTTTGAAAGGCTGGAGGCCGTGTGGTGGAGGAGCGGTGTCGATCTGTAGTCGATGGGGAGGTTCAGGCGTGAGGAAGGGGATGGTGCGGAGGTGGAGTATCCCCGGTAGGGAGCTCGGGGTATTGGTATTTTGGGGAGACGGAGTGAAGGCATCGTGGACAACTCAGGAGAGGTTGGAGGTTCAGATAGTAGAATGAGAACGCCTGGAGAACGAGGGAGGTACGGGAAAGACCTCCCTCCCCCTTGGTTTATCAATGAAGGCATCTTGCTTCATGCGGGGAATGCGCCCCGATCCCCGTGGATAACCGGGGTTGGCGGCCTGGATGCCTTGGTGCCTGGGTGCCTGCCGGGGAGGTTGAGTCAGCTTCTTCTGGTGGTTACCTGATTGGGATAGCCAGGTGAATTTGTACTCTCGTCTGCATTAGGTCTCACTACCTTTGCTCCTCTGCATCTTTCTCCATTCTCATCTCAATGTAGCATTTTCCATCCAAGTCGTGATATCCTTATGGCCAATGGTTTACCATCTGAATGAATCGCTCTCAAAGCACCAGCAGTGCCCTGGCACGCTCTGGACGGCCATGACGATCCCATGCTGTGAGCGTCCTAGACACTGCGTTATCCACTTCACCGTCGTAGACACATAATGGACTAACTCCATCTCCTCTTCAGATGATTTTCTGTTCTACATCCATCGATCAAGACGTGAACGTTTGCAATAAGCCAGTAATGCTCCCAATGACATTTTGGAATGAGGGTATCATATATACAGATTGAGACAGATATATACAACGGAGCGGCCTGTCATATCCGATCCGCACATCAAACAGAGCCATCGCTGTCGCTAAAGGCAACCAATTGGTACTCGCTGGACCGTGAGCGACACCGACGGAAATAACGGCCCCAGCCACAGCACGTATAGAGACCAACAAACAAGCCAACTCCACTGATGACAAAGGCCATGACAATAAACCAGTACTGAGGGTTCATGACTTGCTCAAAGCTTCCACCCTGCTCTCGCTGGAGCAGTTCCGTGGCGCCTAGAACATTACCATCGGAATCTAATGCCGCTAAGCGGAACAAAGGAAGCTCGAGACCCTCGGGTATTTCGATCTCAGTCTCGAAGCCATCTTTCTGGAACTGGGACACAACACGGAACGTATTGTCATTCAAGTCATCCGAGTCCCAGACTTCCAGTCGCCAAGCAACAACCTCTGTTGCACCGTTCCAGCTCACATACACGTGGTTTCCTAGTACTTCGGCGTCGGGGACCGTCTGCGGTCGGCCAACCCAGGTGCCCTTATAGGCACGATAAGATACCACTCTGCCAAACCCGAAGAAGGCAGAGGCACCGAAATGAGTGTTGCACAGCAATTGTCCGTCGGCACTGAACTCACTGAATGCAGCGCTATGGCCCCACTCGACTAGAACTCGGCCACTATCGTCCAGAACTTGGACGTTTCCTTGTGACAAGGATCGCATTTGCTGAGGATGAAAGTACTCAGCGCGCAATGACGCCTGGCGAGCGGCAAGATCAAGTTCGATGACGACACCGCGACTTTGGTTATCTGGATCATCGTTCGAATGTGATGCATTGTCGAAAAGGGTCAAGGTACTGTTGGCGTGCCACCGTGCATCATGCTGCCAGGCGAAGTTGGTGGCCTGACCATCTGAAAGATCGTGGAACTCATTCAGCTTTCCGCCCAAGGTCCATAATACTTCACCAGTGTCCTTGTCTATGCAGCTCACGGTATGGGTATGGCGTGCCGAGACGATATAATTCCCATTGTCATCCTTGTCCACGCTATTGATGTGGTAGAAGTCAAACGCATACCCGCGCACTCGTCCCGACTTGCCCAGGTGCTCGTATGTGGTATTTATGGGATAATGCTTCGATGCGCGCCATTCGAAGATCAGCTCGCCCGTAGCGATATCTATTTCCTGGAAGACGCCGTCATATATCCAGCCTAATTCGGGGCCACCAACAGGAGTCAAGTCGGCCGGTACTGGATCGTATATCGTAACGAGAGCCGTTCCTTCGAGAGTGATGTGGAATTCATGGAGATCGCCACCATAATTTCCTACCGGAGAAATCACATATCGTTGGGTATATGTCGAATCCAGCTATCCAGATCAGCACGCTACTCTATGCGACAGGGTCGCGTGACACCTACCATATACCAGGCCCCATAGCCTCGGCCTTCGGTTTCACCACCTTCCCAGTATGTCAGATAGTCTGTGTCCTGATATCGCTGGACCTTGAAGTCCTGAGTCACGTCCCAGTTGTATTTCATCCACACCAGCTCCCCCCTGGAGTCAAGGATCATAGGCCCCGGCTGGGCCACCG
Source organism: Aspergillus neoniger CBS 115656 (assembly GCF_003184625.1). Lineage (NCBI taxonomy): Eukaryota > Fungi > Ascomycota > Eurotiomycetes > Eurotiales > Aspergillaceae > Aspergillus > Aspergillus neoniger. Next base: position 224,412 of record NW_020291140.1, on the reverse strand, counting down.
AGTCACCCCTAGGGGCTAGAAAGGTATATCGCGAGTCGCAGCCCGACTCCCATTCTGAGATTTGTACCGCGGGAGATTCATATTCGAAGGAGACGTAGCTTTTCGAGGGACCAAAACCGTACAGGCCCAGATCATACCAACTCAGATCCGCGCGAAGCCTCAGTCGATTCAGTTGGGGAACGGCGAAGGTGTAGAAGAGGTAGGAGAGACTGATTATGGCGCCAATCGTAACAACATGGAGGGCTGAAAGCCTTGAACGTAGGCGATTGGCGCGAGAGAGGGCGGAAGTCCACGAGGACATTGGATCATCGCGGTAGGACAGAGCGACGAGAGCTGTCCAAGGGAAGGAGGAAAGGAGACAAACTTTCGGATCTGGGGTAAGGCGGAACAAAAGGAACTATCGGGGACGATAGTCTTCTCGGGAGCGACGGCAAGGCGCAGAGTCGGCGCTCATCATATCACCGAACTTTGCCCCCAGGCAGGTGGAATCCCAGCGAGAATAAGAATGTCTCATACGGTCGGGTTGGTCGTTCAGGAGAGGGTGGCTCCAACAGCTTCAACACCCGAAACGGATACCAAAGCGCCCCATCCACGCGGCGTCGAAGCGATCCATCGAAGCCGATATCCATTCGCGGCGGAGTCCAACGACGACGCGAACGAGTTGCAGTTGGCCGTGATTGGCTATCACCCAGCATTCTCCAGCACCGCCAAGAAAGCCACCGTGGATCCGGACCTGAAGCTGGCTCCACTATCGAGGTTATCACTTATCCTGTCCGTGAAATCTTCCCCTTCGCGCCATTGGGGGCTTTGGGACGGTCGCTGGCAATTATTTTTTCCCCACTGAGTGGCGGCACCAGCCCCAGCGCTGCGAGATACTTTCAATCTGTTTGTCCTTGGCACAACAGCGCAAGATGATTTTATCTCCGAAAATACAATTGGCCACGGTGTCTGAACTTCAATAGTACGGAGGTTGCCCGCGTGAGGCCAAGACAACGCTTCGGCTGTGATGATTGGCAAAAGCAAGGAAACTCAAAGTGTCTTTATCCGGGGGAATTATCTGATCTGTGGCGGACGATATCCTGCGAATGGCCTGCCCGAGTTGTGACGACTGGAAAGTGACGAGCGATAAGTGCCGCCGCTGACAGCCACTCGGACCCGCTCGCTTCGTCATCTACCGCACTATTCTTGAAGTTTACCTTTTTCCAAGGCGGATTGGTTAGCGCCCAGTTGACCAGGGTCAATGTCAATAACCACCGCGCGATTACAGAATGCATACATTATTCCATGCGTGACACTCAATGCTTGGCTCTCTTTTAGGACGCGCACTACGACCCCAGGTGAAATAGGAGAGTGCTGGAAGATCACTGGCGGACTATTGATTGAGACAACTCCTTGCCCTGCGCGTGAAACCGATTCGGCCTACCCGCTAGTCTACACATGTTAATGATTGGCCCCTAGACTTACAGTGGGGCAGCACGCGTGATGAAGCCTCGGCAAGACGGCTTGCCCCCGGTTAGATAGGGTCAGCACTTTATCGCCAATGAACGCAGAGCACTCAAAAGTGACGCTGGTGAAGCCTGGAAGCCATTCATTATTAGCGGATCCTTCTGGAAGGACGTCCATTCCTAGTGGAAGCGGAGTGAGCTAACAGTCGGACAACTGAGCGTGATGATGTTTGTGGCTTCTCCAAAAGTCCGGAGAAATACTTTCTTGACTTGGAAGCTATAATGTGGTACAAACGCGATCTGATCCTTCGTTTATCATGCCCCCCCAGTTAGCAACAGGCACACTGGCGAATGATATTGATCAAGTGCTCAACACCAAGACACCGCTCACAATCTAGCGGGAGCAGACATGGAGTACAGGCGGGGACAAAGCCAAAGACGAGACCCAAGCGCCAACAGTCAATTCCGCTTCGGCATTGATGCCATACAGGCACCTGACCAAGTATCAACAGTTTTTCAGAGCCAACAAATCAGCAGTAGGGGCTCATTAGGCAGAAGTGATATTAAACCGGCATACCTGGAATCAAGCACAACTAGCCAGACTACTTGCAATTCCAAGATGACGCCATCGCAGAAAGTCAAACAGCATTTCGCATGCACTGCATCGTCTCATTGCCTCTGAGCTTATTTTGGCTTTGGCAACAATCGCACTGTGCTACAGGTATGATGTCTCAACTGCACCGGCAGACCAAACTGGATCTAGCATTAATTTGGTAGTCTGCCCCGAACCCGAAAATACGAGGGTGGTTCGACCGGTGAAATGCGCACTGCCTGATCTGGTTATTGTTTGCGATCTGTCTCTGGGGATTCCAGTACACTATTCTAGGCTACTGAGGATGCTCTGACAGTAACTATTATACGGAGACCGCGGAATTGTCTGTCCGTTGTCGGCCGGGCTTGGCGCTTATGCTCTTAGAGCGGGGCGAAGCGTTGGGGACAGAATTGCGCGCCCTGAGCGATCCGGGATGCTCCGGCATCAACCCTGGCCATACTGGAGGTCACTGAAAGTCCACTCCAGGTATTGGTCGAATACTATCACGTTGTCTCCCGAGGTACTTCCTTTTTGGAGACCGACGGGTCAGCCAGGTGCTATATCTTACGAAGCAGCTTCAAATACATACCTGATTTATATGGTGTGCTAGTGGCGGACTTGACAGCATCCGGCTATCGAAGGATTCTGGACATACCATGCAATGATCCTTCGAACGGTTCTCTGTCGTGAGCTTCGCTTACCCTGTGCATGACCATAAGTATTGATTGGTCCGCCAAGAGCATTGTCAAGCTTTTGATCTCATCAAACCGGGTATTACGTGTGGCAAAGAACATATTGAGAATCAATAGCTTTCTCACTTCTGTGATAGTTCCGATTTCGTGAGACTCGACGACAAAGTGCTCACATTGTCGCGTAAACAGCAACTGCCAAGCCCAGAATTATCCCATGTTGTGCAGCTCTCCAAAATATGCAGCGTGCTCAGGTCCCGCTTGGTGCTAACCCCCAAATCGGATTTAGCGTCTAGGCACCGACTTACTTAGTGGAGACTTTACTAACTAGGGAATCGTACCCGGATAGTGGTAGTGTCTTGGTAGTTGGGATTGCGTGCTATCTAGATATCTTTTGTAATCATGTCTCATCTGGTCACTTTGCGCGCAGCACGCATGGAAATGATGCTTGCCAAGGTGCCAATGCAATTGGAAAAAGCATATTCTGCCAGTCGGTCGCGGGCAATACAGTAGAGGCCGAGGTTATCCGGGAAAAAACACTGTGGGGTGCATATGCAACTGCTGATTAGTATGAGACAAACCAAGAAGGGGTGAGTAGTATGCGTGCATTAGGTAGAGATTTGCGATTTATCTGCTCATATCTACGATATATCTCGTACCCGTGTTTCTTTCCTTCTTTGGCCTGGGTGGATATAATCTCAATACATCCCTGGATACCATGTGTGGAATCGACCCCGCTAGTTGTAAACGCTATGAGCGCCTATCCCTCTTGGCAATAAAAGGTCTCCTTGGATCAATAATTGCTAGTCTGACTTGTTGCCCTAACTGAACTAACACTTCTACTTCTAGAAACAGAAGAAAAGACATCTGTTCAGTTCATCAAAGTACGAGTGTTCCGACCCATAAATGTCATGTTTGTAGCACTTGCTGCTCTGTATAATGCCTACGCCCAGCCAGATATACGATGATTTCAGGTTTCAGGCCAAACATTATTCCCAAGGATCATTCTTATGGAGAGTATTGTCACTAGAGCGATGCCGATGTTATCAATAGGAGATCTCATCCAAGAATAACCGGGCTGCTTTCCCCATGCAACCGCTACTCACACCGACGATAAAGCGAGCAATAAGGAGGACAGTATCATTCAGTATGGCTGAATGTAAGTGTGTGCCGACGTCGAGAAACAATATTCCGGTAAGGGATTATATTGTATAACCGAAATCGTCAGATGTCTAGGTCGTGATGAGAGCTCTAAAGAATATTCCAATCTGGTAGATGGAGTTGACAACGCCCAACCATCAACCTGTCAGACGGTTCATCAATAACTGCCAGACATCCAACGAGTATGTACAGATATATGAAAAACAATTATAACCATCAGTTGATACTGGATGATCAGTAGTTAGCATGTTCATCTCTGTCTACATCTACCAATCGCAGAGATGTTGACATAGCTTTACAGAGACAGACACATAAGCTGGCCTTCCTTCGATGCCGTGCCTCCTGAAGGGAAATATCGAGAACTTGATACTATCCACATCGTCGGGTGCTGGGTGAGATTCTTTATTTATCAATCCAAGCTTAGAGAAACGGGGTGGAACTAGGAAAATGAGCTTTTTGGCTCATCTTATCCCAGTGCAGATGAACGATAAGGCGCTGTTCGCCTTGAGCACTCACATTCGCTACTCGAATCTTCACATTGATATCATACCTGGCATTCTACACAAAAGGAGAGCAAACCTTTTCCATGTATTTCTTTACATCAAGCTATTACTGTCACACATATTTTAGTTGGGAGGAACTAGAGAAAAGAGTTCCATAATAGCTATGAGCGTTTGGTATTTGACACAGCTTTGTTACGCTTTCTGCATAGAGTTCGACAAGGCAATTGAAAGACAATTTCGACATCTGCCATGACAGCACAAGCTGCGAGAATAACTAGTAAGCACACAGAATCAACCCATACATCAATAATAAACATATCCCCTTTTAAATACGAGTGTAGTCATTCAGTTACCATCGAGGGCAGATGTTGCCAGCTTATCCGCCTCCTGGTTGTATTCTCTAGGAACATGCCAGAACTGGACAGTGACCTGCTCCTTCTCGAGAGATTCGACAATAGAGTCAATCCTATCAAAGTGCTCTCGATTAGTAACTGGCAAGCCTTTTGCATTGACCCAACCATTAGCCTTCCACTTATATATCCATTCAGTCATCCCGCGCACCACATACTCCGAGTCTGACTTGATGACCACTGTGCAAAGCTTTCCTTTATCACCCTCTATCTCTTCCGCTATATTATCCCAGTTCTTCTGGATGACGCATGCATAGAGCACGGCTATCTCGCAGGCTGCAAGCTCGGCGACCTGATTGGTCTGTATGAGTTCCGGGGAAAGACGGGCGCTCTCATTCCATCCATGGTCAGGGCCGTGGTAAACCCCGATTGACGCCCGGGCTCCGTCTCTGCCATTATTACGGCACGCTCCGTCTATTGCAATCACGATAGAATTCGGATGATGCGCGTGATAACCACAACAGGGGCATTTTCGTTCCGAGCCTGGACAGGCGAGAAAGATCATGTCACCGCTTGGTACCTCAATGTCTCTCAGAGTAAAGTGTTCTGGGTATAACTCTTCCGGACGGAATCGCCGGTTTGGAGCGGACTCTGCCTGTGGTGGGACTGGGAGAGATGAAGTAGCAGACACATCTGGGTTGCAGATGAACATGGGTGTGGAGAGCATGTTGTGTATTGCTTGTGCGGTAGATCTCTGGGATAATCTCAAAGAAACGGTCAGTTACACTGCGAGCAGATTGCAGATAGAAAGGCCGGTAACTCCGATGGGTTCATTTCAGTGCCTCATCCTTACCTGGCGAGCTATAGGCTCAATCTTCTTCTGGTATTGACTCTGTGTTTTTGAGAAAGACTTATCTGTAAACGCTTCCCCTAGGATAGAGATAATCCTGGAATGTGGTGAGAACTGGAGGAAACTTGCTCCTGGTCTGTGGGGTAAACCGGTGGAGGGTCTCCAGTCAGCAGCATGAAGAAGAGTTGTCGACCATCAGTCATTCAATTCACTTGGTTATATCACGTGTCAACGACAACCCTCACACAGTCGGTGATATTAGTTCAATTGATTAGTAGTAGTATGCCACCTTGATAGTTCTCGGCGCATCCTCCATTACTGGTGGTCCATCTGGGATGCTCCAGATGATGCGTAGGCCAGATCCGGAGTTAGCTTCGAGACATCGGACTTTTCCAAGTAGAAGATGACCTTGTTCTGCTATTTGATTACTCGCCCCGATGAAGAGAGTACATCCGCGTCAATTGTTGAGTATTGGTTTAGGGAGGAAGGTCAAAAGCTGCCTTGACTGGACGCCAGACAAAGGAAAATATTGCTACTGCCAACAGATTACATCAATATATCCACGTTCATGTCTCCATTATAGTCAGCCATTGAGGCTTATGGCGTATATGATGCTCGATTATAGCATATGCGGGCTTTTCCGATAAGCGTCAACTGCGGCAATCGGGTGCCGTGGAGCTTTGGCTTCATCCTTTCACACAACGACGATCAGGCGTCCCGTGATTCGCCGTATATCCTACCTTTAACAAAGCATGTGAACAGTGAGACGGTATGATTGCTATACTGTCGATCAAGTCGGGATGACAAAGGGATAATCAGGAAGCCGCATGGAGAGTGGATCGGACCGAACGCGGAAAGTATCTCGCTAGCATGTTTATATCTAAACGCGAAACCAGGACCTTGATCGTCATGGACACCATCAATCTAAAATGTTAATCCTGGGATGTGGAACTCGTCATGGCTCATCGGCCCTTCCCACGTTTGAATTGATGTATAATTTCGATAATCACTTGGTCAAAGGAGCCGCTGTATAACCCCAGGCTCGCGAGGTGACTTTATCGTCCGGGCGATCCAACGATCGCGTTCTCCCTTCCAATGAGAATCTCCTCGGGTTAATAAACTGGGCAGCATTTGGATAATAAGCCACCTGCCTTCCATGGAGAATCGCTCAGATATGTGCATTATCATCTAAATTCCGCTTGATGGAGAATTGAGGTCAATCTGGTTCCTATAACTCGTCGTCAGCACGAAGATAGATCAGTTCCTGAGCCACCCAGCGGTTATATGGAGTGAAGGCAAGGGAATATAACGCCATACTGTACGATCCAAGAAAGTCCTACATCGAGATCCTCCTGCATAAACACACCAAGGGGTAAAGAGTTCTCCCCAAAAGAAGATTGTCTAGTTTCGATGGCAATTATACCTTGAGATCGGATGAAAGTTCCGGATTCTCGGTTCCGAGGGGTGCTATTGTATGTTGGGAATGGGCGCTGGTTTATCAGAGCATTGCTAGCGCTTCAAAAGAATACCCTTTTGTGGGTAAGTTTTCTGCCCTAATACGATGAACTTGGCCCCGAAGAAAGATAGTCAGATATAGATCTCCTACATCTGAAGCAACGATGCCGGTGTCCATCATGGCACCAAAAGAGGGAGATAAGTGATTATTGGGCTGTCAACATAACTTCAACGTCTCACTATTACAGCAACAGACTTAGATATATCAGGGAGCCGAAGTTTGAGAAGAGGCAGAGAAATGATATTAAACTTCATCGGGCCCCAATCCGGACAAGTGCGACGATATGCGCAAATATAGTAAGACAACGACAGGATAACGCAAATTAATTATGGCAATGGTTCTTCTAGGGGCGTTCAAAAAGGGCGGCACGACCTATATCGTGAGATCCGTCGAAAATAATTTCCCCCGGCACGTTGCCCCGGAGAGATAAGTTTCGATTATTAGCCTTATGAGCCACGTCAGCCTGAACCGGGGTACCTGGTTTGGTTTGCTCTAGCTCCAAGGCTTATGTTCCTTTGATAGGCCACCCTAAGACCTGTTAGGTTACAGGCGCGAAAGGGTTATCGCCATCGGTCCCTTAGGACTAGCAGCCTCACCGGGGTTCCAAATGCGCTACCATGATTCTACTTAAGGAGCCGCCCCCGGTCTTGATGGCCTTGAATGGCTCAGCGTTCAATTCTACTTTTTTTCCATCACAATTCTTCCACTGGGGGCCAGCGCCAGCGAGCCACGAGTGGATCAAATGGGTCATCCGGAAGCGACCGAGACCCCCGGTCAGTGCATTACTAATGCAAATGAGGGCTTTCTCCAACTCGATGAGAAGGAAGATCCCAGACAATGGCCAAGAACCAGAAAGTGTAAGATTTGCTCGTATTAGGCCTCTGATGATAGGAGAGTGAAATTAATCAACAATCAACGATGATCTAGGGGTGTGTACGGTGATTGTGGCGGTGATGACGGGAGTCATTGCTTTCTGCTCGAGTATCTACACCGCTGGAACCAGCCTCATCACTGCCACTTATGGCTGTTCACGCACCGTCGCCACTCTTGGGGTGACGACATTTCTTCTGGGATTTGCATCAGGGCCCCTGATCTTCGCTCCCCTGTCTGAAGTCTAGTCAGTCTGTCGAATCCCTCGTTCCTGTAGCTGCTGGCTCATGCGTCTAGGGTTGCTATAGTGGCCGAAACTACATTTTCCGGCTTACTCTAGGACTGTTTGTTCTCTTCCAGATCGGCTGCGCGTTGGCGCCAAATATAGCATCCCTCATTATCTTCCGATTCTTGACCGGCTTTTTTGGTTCTCCGTCCGTCACAAACTCGGGTGGTTCTATCACGGACCTCTGGCCGCAAAGCGAACGGTCTGTGCCTTTGGCTTTGTTTTCCGCCGGTAGCTTCCTTGGACCCGTCTTCGCGCCTGTTGCGGGCGGGTTTATTTCCGAGTACCTCTCCTGGAGATGGAACTTCTGGGTGGTTCTCATTGTTAGTGGCGTAGTGTATGCGGCATGTGTGCTCTTCTTGCCAGAAACATATGCGCCTAAGCTTCTGCGAGATAAGGCTCGTCGTCAGGGCGTCGTCCAGGACGGCCCGTCTCTCAACTCACAACTTATGACCTCTCTAACCCGCCCTTGGCTGATGCTCTTCGCGGAGCCCATTCTCTTTCTACTATCGCTCTATATGGCTTTCATATACGGAATCCTATACCTGGACTTTACGGCGTATCCGATCGTATATGAACAGTCCCGTGGTTGGACTGCCGGTATATCTGGTCTCTCATTCCTAGGCATGGGAACAGGCATGGCAATAGCGACAATTGCCTCGCCGTACGTGAACAGAATTCATGCGACATATGTCACCAAACTCGGCCCAGAGCCAGAAGCCCGACTACCCCATATCATCGTCTTGTCCTGGCTGATCCCCGCCAGCTTATTCTGGTTTGGTTGGACCGCGATGCCTCCGACGCACTGGATTGTGGGCATTATATCAGGTGCACCTTTCGGCTTCAGTCTGATATTACTCTTTCTCGCCATCACGTCCTATCTCACTGACTGCTACGGGCCGTATGGCGCAAGTGCGCTTGCAGCTAATGCAGTGTTCCGTTCTATCTTCGGCGCAGTCTTCCCACTGTTTGGCACGTATCTATATGACGGCTTGGGGGTACCCTGGGGTTCTAGCTTATTGGGGTTCTTTGCCTTGGCGTTTGCTCCCCTGCCGTGGGTGTTTTATCATTTCGGGCCGAGGATTCGGATGCGAAGCAAGTATCATATGATGATGAAGGCTGAAGGCTTTTAAGAACCGGTCTCAGCCTGACTCTGGGTGGATAATTATGGTAAATTCTGTCTACTCAATCAAGGAAAGAGTAGATAGGAAGGATACAGAAATCCAAAACAATTTGTCTCGAAACTTGTCTCTCAATGCCTTCCACATCAAGACATAATTCTATTTACCTGCACCGCATTGCCTGGATACGGAGCTGGATCCTCGTTGAGTAATCTAGGATATGTACTCGTATGCCCCGAACCCTCTGTGCTGGAATTGCGGATATGTTATCTGTGCCGTTGTAAGTCCCACTGAATGGAACTCCTTGGATCATCTTGAACTCTAGTGACATCTTGACTCGACACCTTGATTAATAATGCATTGTTGGTCAAGCAAGTCAATATATTCATGATCGTGTTCATATGCGCTGAGACTTTCAACATTTTGATGCACGAGCAACTTATATTGCACCTGCAGACATGTTCAGGTCCACCATATCGACGATCGGCTCCATCCTTCGTCTATCAGGAGCGAGGATCTTCTCCACCGCATTAGCGCTATTCCAGACTTCTGGTCCATAATAAATACTATGCAGCCCCTCGAAGACCATGTGGAGGTTACTCATAATAAATTCCGGAAATGTCGAATGGCCCCTGCCAATATCCGAATTCGACACTGCAACTCCCACCTGCTGGATCCAGAAGTTTCGGTGCGTCGCCCCAGCTACCATCGGGCCTGCTATCTCGCTGAACAGTTCTCTGGCTCGGGACTTGAGCTTCTCCCGCGACATTTTACCGCCATCTTGTGTAAAGCGATTGTGAAGGTAGAACAGGAGGTGAGCGTGACTGAGGACCGGCGGGCCTGATTGTTGCAGTGTCGGCGTCAATCCCTCGCAGGCCATCCTGGTACGAAATGTAAGCTCTTCAGCGGATGGGAGCTCCGGTATTGCTTCTGATATCCTTCTAGTTTCTTTACTAGGGAGAGCTGCTATGATGTTCGGCAGCGGCTTGAGATCAGGCATCACGAACTGCGATCGCGCAGCAACGCTATTCCAGACTTTGTTCGAGTAATACTCTTCCCAGCCTGCTGGTTTGAGATGGAAAGTGTCCTGGAATGCCTCGTACGACATCTCTGGAGTATCAATCGCCCGCTTCTCATCATCCAGCGACCGCAACGCAGCATTGACTATCTGAATCCAGAAATACGCCTGTGTCTCCGAGTAGGTCTCAACGGTCGAATCACTCGTCCTCGCCCGCATAGTAGTTTGCTGGAGTGCTACCAGCGCCTGTGTAATTACTTGCTCGCGCGCCGTCCCCGTGTTCCGCACATACTGCATCACAGCGAAGGCATAGCGCATGAGCCTATCTGGTCTCTTGTCTATCCTAGGCACTGTCGCTGGATCACGGAGATAATCTGTCTGTATTGGGAGAGGCCGTAAATCTGGGATTGACCAGACGTCCCGTGGCCTGGAGACGGGGTTGAAGGAGTAATAACTCTTCCAGAGATAGGTGTTCATCAATGATGCCGAGTGGCGGAGGATTTTGGGGAACTCTTCTCGGGATGGGAGATTTGCACTCATAGTGTGCATTCGATAGTCCCAGATTCCGTGTTGCAGTTGTAAAGTCCAGAATGTGACTAGGCATCTGTTGAATGGAGCTTCGACGTAGGCTCTTGGTGTCTCGCTGTTGTTGAATAGCTGGGGAGATGTCTTTCTCAGTCGGTTCAGGTGAATGATGAAGTCCTCTGCAACTTCACAGAAGGTTTTCTTCGCCGACTCGAGTATGACGAAATAGAGCGCCTTCAGATACGTGTAATGAGTCCACACTGGCAAGTCTCCGTTCAAGAAGGATGTCCAGAACGCATCGGCATCGAGCGTGTCGCCAGTAATCTCCTTGCCAACTCGATGTTGCAGCTGTTCGGTAGTCAATTCTTCATCCGTTGAGTCACTTATGACCGTCCCCTTCTTATCCCGTTTGCCCTCCTTCGCAGGCTCCAGATTCACCCTCTTCACGGTCTGGTAGATGTCCTCGAGAACTACAAATACCCCGACCCCAGTCTTCGAACTCAGATTATGTGTTAGTACTTTCCACGAGATTTCATCCTTATACTTCGCCAATTCCTCCTCATACTTACGTCGCGCCTCCTGAACCACCTCCTTCGAGACATCCGGCGAATCTTGCTTATTCAACCCAACCCAGATATACCGACATCCTCTCTCCACCATCTGGTCGAGCAAACTGCGGAACTTCTATGATGGCCACTCCTCGGTAGAGCAATCGTGCAACCATACAACCAGAGTGTGTGGCGCAAGCTCCCGCCAAATCAACGGCCCGCATTGGACTGATGCTCATCGGTTAGCATCTACCAGACCAAGATAAAAAAAATACAGCACGAATTTAGAATGAAAGATAAAAAATTAGAAGTAACGTACTCCGAAACTCCCATATACTCCACTCATAGGTGGCAGGGTAATCCACCGTCTCAATATTCAAGTCCCTCGTCGGTAGAGGTTCCTGCTCTCCAATATCGCCGAATTTGAGACGGCGGAGAAAGGTTGTCTTGCCACAGCTGTCTTCTCCAAGGAGCAAGATACGATAGTGTCTCTCACCGAAGATCCACTTCGAGAGTTCTCGTGAAGTTAGCCTCCTTCGCGTGGATAGCTGGATGCGGTGCTTACTGTCCATCTTAGGTCTCGGCAAATCCAATTCATGCCTTTTCCGTCCGCGGATTGAGGCGATTTTCTTCGATTTATGACCTGAATATATTGTTGGTGCCTGGCAGGCAACATATGTTTAGTATTCCTTCGTCAATATGTTGCCAAGCAGAACAGAACTTCGTTGGTGGGCCACGGTGGCCTCTCGTATTATTGAGTTTGTAATCAACACTGCCTCCGCCCGAGGAGCGTCAATATAAGCACAGCACCCACTGCCAAGGTACATGATTGGGAAGAATTAACTCTCTGTCTAACATAATAGACGAAGAAAACTCTCATCGTTAATACGGCGTCTTATAGAAACAAGAAGTTTCCTATTAATGCGAAAATATATTATTCAGGTGAGGGAATCAGAGCCCGAATTACCCGGAAGAAAAACCAACTAGGGCAGTAAGCTGCGCCCACAATGCCCAGCGGACAGAGTCATACGATAGGGGCAATTGTATATAATGTAATTTCAATTTATTCGATTTATTATTATTCGCCTTGGTCCATCAGCTGAACGAATAGTTATGAAACCGTGCTGCCCGTCATCTTCCCGCAAAGTGCCAAGACTTAATCAGGCCCCTTTGTCCATACAAAATATGCTACTCCCAGAATGACTCCAATTCTACACGTCCTGCGCAACAAGATATTTACACCATATTAGACAACTTCCACATGCGAGGAAGGCCCACTATTCTTCCCACCCACGAGAAAATCATCATCACCGTGCCGCAGACCCGATCGCTCACCATCGAAAATGACAGCTATCTCTTCCAGCGTATGACCCTTCGTCTCCGGGAAATAGAAATAAACAGTAGCTAGTATCCCCATAAGAAAGAGACAAAACACAATGTAATACCTCCATCCCAAGTTCTCCATTCCAATCGGGTTACAGAAAGATGCAAGAACAAGTGATCCGTAAACGGACATCATTTCCACAGCCAGGCCCTTCGAGCGGAGCGAGTAAGGGAAGATTTCAGTGGGGTAACCTAAGAGCAACGGAGTCCAGGCGATGTCGTAGTGGAAGTAGACGACGAAAACGCAGACGATAACGACGTACCCTGCGGGCTTGGAGCCGGTCTCGCTGTTGAGGGCTGAACAAATGGTCCATACTATGAACGAGATGAGCATGCCTATGCCACTCCAGAGGAATAGCGTGCGGCGACCTAGTCGGTCGACGAGAAAGGCGGCCATAAATGCGGCGGCGAAGTTGAAGAGTTGGAGGAAGCCGTTTATCAAAGTCTGCGTGTATGAAGATGTGATTCCGACAGAGTCTAGGACTAGAGTGAGGAAGTAGGAGACTACAGCTATGCCGTTCCATTGTGCGAAGGTGCCGACGCATATTGCAATGATGGTTCGTTTCCGGTTACCTTTGTTTTCATGTCAGTATTGATGCCCAAATCTAGGGGAGGAGGGAAGGGACTACCCGGTGTTGCAATTAAGGCGGACCATCCGGTGCCTTCGAAGCTCTTTTCCAGTTCGATGGCGGTTGTAATATCAGCGATCTCCATTGCAACCAGAGGCGAGGGCTCTTCATCCGGATCCTCTTGGCCCGCATGGTATCTTTTTAGAATATCCGTGGCCTCTTCAATTCTCTTTTGGGCTACCAGCCAGCGTGGGGATTCTGGAACCCAGTACAGAAAGGCTAGCTGCACCAGAGGATACCCTGCTTGCAGGATGGAAGGCACGCGCCATGACCAGCTGCTAGATAGAGCCTGTGTTCCAAACGTGCACCATGATGATAGAATGGCACCCAAGTAGTACATCGTCCAATACGCCGAAGTATACTTACCACGATGTGTAGGGTAAGCCAACTCCGCAATTAGCATTGGGCTTGGTTGGGAGCTGAACATCCCCCCGATTCCAATCAAAATTCGGGCTACTATGAACATGGCCAAGTTCACCGACGCACACTGGATAGCTGCGGCAATGCATATGATGATGAGTCCAGCTAGCAGAATCGGCTTGCGTCCGTACCAGTCGCAGAGGTTGCCTAGGAAGGGAAGAGCAATGACGCTTCCGATAGACTGCGCCGCGACTATTGTCCCCAAGAGGCTTCCCGTGGGATTGTTGAAGTAGTCTTGCCATTGTTCCAAAGATTGTAGTCCGTTCATCAACGACCCTGAAGTACGTATCTTTAGCACCTGGAGTAGCACAAGTGGCTATTACTAGTATTCGTAGTTCTTACCATCATAGCCAAAAGTGGAGGATGAGAGCAAGGGTACGAGAAGGACTAGATTCAGCCGTAGTAAATGTGGTTGCTGAAACCAGTACTTATCCGTCACTGACAGTGCCGCTGCAAGCGAGCCACCTATGATTTTTGATTCACGTGTCATGTTTTGGCCGTGGAAGTCTCTACCTGTACACAGAAAGTCAGGGGAATCCGGGGTAAAATAGCGTGAAAAAAATAAGGTTTCAATTGCCTGGGGTCCCCGCATCCCTCATCCGCTTCCTGTTGCCTGCATAAGGGCATCAGGTCTACCACGACGATCCCTTACATTTCATTACTCACTGTATCCGGTAAATCCTCACGAAAATTGGAGAGCGAACGGGAAAAGAAAGGAACAGAACCCAATAAAATAGAACAGATAGAATATGAGTAAGTTGCGAGCCAATGAGACCCAAGAAAACGTAATGATATACCTATTCAACGATGGTTGAACAAAGTAATGCTTCATACTAAGAGCGTACCTAGCACACGTTCATTAACTTGGCTGAAGTATTATAATAGAACTCGGACCCATCTGCTTGGAACAGATAATAACGCCATCATCAACTATGTCACACTTTGTAAAGTAATAATGCACCGAGAGTCTCCTCCCCGCACAAAGCTGCAGATCAGCAAGGCGCAGATCACCTGGTTTGGGGTTTCCGCAGGGGGTACGGTACCCACCCCCGTGACTTGGGCAAATCTGATACATGATATTAGGACGCATAAGCTTCGAATCTGGGGAAGAAAGGAGACACAAGTGCGCATCTGCGTTCTCATACGACAGGCGGATCAAGTCAAAATTTCCTCTGCGATTAAGGTAGCACTCTTATTACTACCAGAAACATTCGATGAGCGAGACCTTCACGTAACGATAGCGGGCATCTCGTATCTCGGGGACCCGAGGATGTCATTTGGAGGTGACGACCCGCGAAAGGTGCAGAATGTTATAGAACACCAGCTGGGTGAGTTTCGCAATCTCTATAGCACATTTCTAGGTGGATTGGATTATGTTTCGAGCGTTGGATTTCACCCTAGAATGCAGCAGTTCGTGGATCCATCTGTGCGCGGACGTATAGTTCGTGATTTCCCCAGTGTGTTCCGCGCAAAGCTTCATTCCAAATACCAGAAGACATATCCTTCGGCAATAGCTGCGCAGAGGTCCAATTCAAAACAGTTGAGGAATTGCCCCACTACACCCTCGATGTTCGACTTGCTATGGATACTGGTCTGCGACAGGAGGTCCATCAGGCAATCCAGCAAACGGTGGGCTGGCCGAGTTTCACCCAAAGCATAAAGAGTGCTGTTACTGCTGGGGTTGCAAGGAGTTGGAGATATGCTGGAGGGAAGAGACGCAAAGCTGCGCTTGGTACGCGTTAGGAGGTTCGCGAGCTAGTGGTGAACTAGATACGTTGAGCTGATTGTATGTCAAGGAAATGGGTGGTAGTTTCCTATTAGCTTTGTTAATCCTGCGCTAGAGGTTGGATACATTAGACAGGAATGAAATGCCGACGCAAGAGATTTAGATTACAATGAGAGTGTCAAGAGTTGCAAGACCAGCTGTGACTAGTATAGATGACATCAGCTATACCACATACTTTGTCACTACGTACATCTTATTTCCAGTGATTGACCCGCCGGTATTCACTCCGTCATCATGGCACAACCCTTTCCAAACTCCATAGAAGGTGGGTACCCAATCGCCTCACCCAAATCCCCTAGATGTTGGAACAATCGCGAAAATCCACTTTCCCCAATAGACCAATAGATGGACGCGCCGGTGACGCGTGGACGTCACATAGATCAGATGAGATGATATCACATCGGATAAGATTAGATTACATTCCAATTATCTGAGGCTGAGTTGGGGACAGAGAAATTTTGAATTTCTCAGAACACGACGACAGACCGCCAACCTAAGACAGCCATCAAGATGGCTTTCAACTCTTAAATATAACCTAACGCAAGAGGATCCTCAAACGTATCAAGGCAAAGCACACAGCCAAGTACCTTCACACAGTTCATGGGCAACCATTTTATCTCTTCCATTTCGTCGCATATCATGACGGTGAAGGGATAGAGTGGTGAGTGTGTCATAATAGACACGGAGTGACTCCTAGAAGCCGCTGGCTGAGTCTCAAAGTCGGCACTCATCCCGCCATCGACGCACAGTCGGGGCAGGACAATCGTAGCTTTTGCTGGGCCGATGTGGAATAAACATACCTTCCCGGCCTTCTGTCTCTCTGACAACGTAGGAACGAGAGTCAAAAGATCTGTGTGAAGGCGCATCCACGAGGTACGCTGCGGTCTCTGGGGAATACTCCCTCTTGAATATACTGGGTGCCCCGAAATCCGCACGAATAGGAACGCCATCTCTCCCGCCATCGGAATCGGAGACAATAGACCATTCATCACATTCTGAGTCGGACAGGGAAGGACTCATCCCCTCGCTGCTATTGTAGCGAACTGCTGTTTCCTCGAAATCCCTTTTTATCCTTTCGAAAACGTAAGCCATAGGTGAATCCGCTGCAGCAATACTAGGCATTCCATTTGGGAACCTATCGAGGACAGACAAGGGATTGTCGCCAATTCTTCTGTAGGTTGCCAACGAGTCATCAGTCACAGTTGCTCCCCATGGATGGACTTCTTCACCCCAAGAATTGAGCATAGGCGCCTCTGTTGGGCGTACCCGGTTAGCCAATAATCGAATATGTCGGTTCGGATACTTTGGGTCTGCGTCGCCAAGGACTATTTTGAAGGTCACTGGGGAATAAGAATGTGAGACCGTCAAAATGTACATTGCTGTCTCGAAGGTGTCCATATATTCTTCACTGATACTGAAACATTCTCTGCGAGGGAACCACCATTTTAAACCTGATTTCCAGTGTTCAACTAATGCTTCTGTGGCCATGGTGGACTCTATTCTCAGCTACGCTTTGGCTTGAGGCCGAAAGGTAGGTATGATTAGGGTGTTTCTGGGCGGTGAGATACAGGAATGGTAACTAGGAAGGTGAATTAGTTCGAGATCTGAAAGCTTAATATACTATTACTGTAGGTGCTATTAGTAAGTGAAACTCTATGAAACTTCCATCAACATGGATATGCCTCGGTCGGTACTTCCCCAAATTTTCAAGAATAACCATAACCTTGGCACGGGCCGCGATATCGTCGACTTAAAAGTGGTTTTCCAGATTTGCAGCTTTGCAACCATTTGAACAAGTTCCCCAAGTTTCTGTCTTATTACTGCACACAGTTGGCTATGGATGGCGAAGACATCAATTAGCTGCTTAAACCTGTAATAGTAGATATTATGCTTAGGGCATGGGCGATTTCCGACTTGTCATAGTTGACATGTTGTTAAAGTTGAGACTGAGGGTACCCGTCTGAACAACCCTGACACAAACTGCATCTTCCCTGATTTATTCTTCTTCAGAAGTTTCTACAGAATTCACGTAACGGTATCCATTGTTGGTTGGCCGGTAGTTGATTTCGACTAATGGTACTGTTTCAACAGATACCCCTGAATCAGCGCCACTTTCATCACTGTCCATGGCACCGTTAACTTGTGTGTCAAGGGGAGAGTCAGTTATACGATCTTCCCATATGATAAAGGGAGAGGTTGTGATCGTCTCGAAGTCTGCCTTGATGTAATCCAATGGCTGATACACGTTACTGAAGGGCTCATATGTCAGATAGTCATCATTGTCATGTCTTTTGTAGAACGTCATTATATCGCCGATCAAAGTTGCTCCCCAGGGAAAAAGTCTTTGTACGCCGCCGCGGGCAATGATCGGTGGTATAATTACGCGTACTACATCTTCCAATAAATCCAGATAACAATTAGGGTGCTCAATATCAAGTTCGCCCACAACTATATGGAACGTTAAGCGGGAGTGCACATATGTCACTGTGACGATGTCAACAGGCCCACTGTAGGTTTGGTAGTCTCTCATGACTGAGATACTGTATCCTCGTTCAGTTGGAAACCAGTCCTGAAGCTGATATTCCCAATATCCCTGTAGTAGCCTTTGTCTGTCGTCTGTGGACGTGTTATTTTCGGGTTCCATTTCTTGTGACGTTCAGTAGGACACTGGTTGGGCTCGGTAGTACGGTATCTTCAGTGATTCAGCCGTTGTACAAATATCCAACAAATGGCGGTTTGAGTCTCCTTAAATGGTTTGAGGTGATGCAAGTACAGACTAGGGTGCGGACCCTTCCGATGATATGGAAGGGATTGATCGGCACCTAACTAAATTATCTGTTCTTGAGCACTGCATCGGTATCTTCCATCCAGCTATCTCAAATGGCAGACGTCCAGATACAACCAACAACTTTGCAGAAGTGTAAGGCAGAATCTAAACATTCTAAATAGGCAAGGAAATACCTGAGAGGTGATCTCTCGCCGCTTATAATACATCGGTCTGTGCGCCTCCATTTCAGTCATCTCCAAGTACTGCACACTGTATTATAATCCTTTGTAAAAGAAGAAAGATTTCTGGGTTATTTTGCGATCTACAGTTAGAGCGACTTTAGATAGAGGATAATAATTGTCCGAATTTACCCAAGACCGTCAGTCAAAAATGAGCTCTTCCCGAATTCCTACTGACCAATCCGAGCGCTCATAGCTAGCATTCCACGAGAGCATCCTCCCGTCGGACCCACTTTCCCTTGATTAGAACTCCAGACAGCCGAAAGCAGTGTCAAGTCTGCCTGGGTTCTCGCATCATACGCCTCAGCCTAGAGAAGTCACTAAAAGTAGCACGGCTTTGTTTTCGGCTCGCAACAAGGGAAGAATAAGGACGCAGCCTCTTATGTTCCGTTCACTTAGTACACACTTCAGAATCGTCGAATCTCTGCATGCCGTCCGATTAATAATCTTAAAGCAAACCGAGGTCCTAGGCCAGTGATGATTAGAAAATGTAAAAGCCATCCCCAACATCTTTGCTGGCAGAGCAGACATTGGCGGGCGTTTTGGAACTAAAAGTTTCGACAATGGTGTGGCGTTGATGTTTCAGAAAAGAAAGACAGTCACCAGGATAATTTTTTTCGTTTCAACGCCAACAGTTTCCAACGGTCGCAGCTGCTCCAACTCTTTATTTAATTCTTTTCCATAAGCATGAACGTCCTTTCCGTGCGAGCTTGAAGTTTCACACACTCATTCATTTATTCATTCAATTAATGAGTCATTGTTTTTGGTAAACATCAATTGCACATAACCAACCACCGCCGCTTGTTGTAGGGTTTAAACAAACCAATGCTGTCCACAGAGTTTACTCCTTTTGTCGAACCGCGTGTACCTACACCATGGCAGAGTGAAAGTCAAATCTTCCGGAAAGGAAGAGCCAACCACAATCATCATCTTCGGCTGGGGTGACGGTATGCCGAAGCACGTTTCAAAATATGCCGATGGCTTCCATGATCTTTACCCGTCCGCTCGGATTCTTCTTGTACTGTCAAGCACCTTTCAGGCTCTGAACCAACCTCTTGAAGCTAGAATACAAGACATGATGCCGGTTATTGACACTGTTTTCCCTACTCCAACGGGAGACGGCAGCAATGAAGAGCGAGTTCTCCTGCATTCGATGTCAAATACCGGCGGTATATTCTTGGCCGCTACCATAACGGCCTACCAAAAACGTCATGGCGCGGACAAAAGACTACCCCATGAGCTTGTTATTTGCGATTCAACACCCGGCGGGCTTTCCATCTTCACACAAGCCGGCCGCTGGTCGCGGGCTATGGCTGTGGGCACATCCAAGTTTTTTCCATGGCCTTGTATGGTCACGCAGGCATTGTGGCTTGCTATCCTCTGGGTTCACTCCGGGCTGGGGTGGCTGCGTGGGCTAGAACCTTCTGGAGTTTGGGCTGATCGGGTAATGAATGATGAGTCGGTCACAACGCGAGAGTCCAGTCGGCTGTACTTGTACTCCAAGGAAGACGAGATTATAGGTTTTGAGGACCTTGAAGAGAATGTTGCCCAAGTTAGGACCCTAGGCTATCGGGCGGTTGACCTCGAGCTCTTCGAGGGCTCACCACATGTTGGCCATATGAGGCTACATCCAAAGCAGTATTGGGGAAAAATCTCGGAGTGCTGGAAAGCGGCCATAGTTCGAAAATAATAGTTCGATTCGCCACCTAGAAGAGGCAGCCTTTCATACATTGATAGACAAAGACGATTAAACGTGTTTTCGAGGGGCAGGGGGGCATCTGTGGAATAATAGAACTGTTGCGTGACCGTCACAGGTAGTATGTCGCCCAAGTCTTTCAAATTAACTAATGACTTTAATAAATCTAGACATATTTTCACTATACCGTTCTTCAATGATGGTTTGCTAGTTTGTTTACTTATCTATTTTCTCGTAATGTTTCGTGTGCTGGAGTGAGATAAGCAAATAGAACATGTTATTATGATTAAGTCACTTCATGGATGGAATCGAAGTTATATAATTGTCAATTAGGTATCATCGATACTAGCTGAATTTCCTGCCACATATCTTCTGTTATTCAGGAAAATGTATTTCCCCTCTCTTTATTTTTTTCCGAGGGGCACATTGCTTTTCAGACTATCCTAGCCAAGACTACAAGGGCCTCTCCTTACAGCCCGGTAAATAGTACCAAGATCCGAGGGCCGCAATGTCGGGGCGAAGGATGGGTAGACTCACTACTACGTATAGTCTTCCAACCAGTCTCGAATTGATCACGTTTTATCAGACGACTGTGGAATACGTCCGATCCAACCTGTCAAACTTCCCCAAAGAACCCTTTTAGGCAAATGTCCTAGATCTGCGCATACTTATGTAAAGGCGGACATTTACCGACATCGGAAGATCTCCTCATCGGAAAATGCCCGTGTTAGCACCAGGTCCCGGCATAGAACTTGATGCAATTAATAAGCTTTAAGCATGAAAATACTCCATAGTTCACATAGTACCAATCGCAAAATCTGACAATATACTGGATATGGATTCAAAAAACCGCGTGTACCCCTCCTTCAGTGACTTGCCGTTGAAGGAAGATGGCCCTCCCGGTAACGCTTGGGGCCTTTGGGGTCCTGACGATCAGATCGGGTCTCTGAATCATCTTACAGACTCAGCAGTGGCGAGGGCAGCAAAGGAAGAGATTCGAACCGGAACCCGGGTGTCTTTGAAGTATGTAAGCTACTAGTAACTCATCGCCGCCGCACCGGGAACGTCTGGGTCTGTTAACGGAGAAAGTCATAGTTGGGCTCTGAATGCTTCCTCATATCCTCACTTGACCCGCAAAACACTAGAGCTCAAATTGATCAATAAGGTGCCTCTGAAATTCGCTCATGACGATGAGGTAGGTCTACCAGATTTCCTGGAAATAAATGGTTTACTGAAGATAAGGTAGTGGTCGTTCAACCCACAGTGCAGCTCCCAGTGGGATGGGTTTCGACACTATGCCTACCAGAACGAAGAAGTGAGCGGAAAATAAAGCCACAAAATTTTGGTTATATTCTGACAGGCATGGACGCAGCTCTATTACATGGGTCGAACGGCAAAGGAGTTCGAAGCATCCACAATCCCGAACGGAGTTCAGCGTATGAGTCCTATATGTGTAATTTGTTTGGAACATACGCACGAGAGCAGCAGGTTGATACTAACGACAATTATATGTCGCAGACATTGCAGAACGAGGTATCGCTGGACGTGGCATACTTCTCGACTGGTACAAATGGTACCACGACAAAGGCCAGACTGTGGATGCCATGAGTCCTCATCCCGTACCGTTTAACCAGCTTATTGAGGTACTTAGGTATCAAGGACTAAGTGAGGAAGACATCAGACCTGGAGATATCCTTATAATTCGCTTCGGCTATATCAGTCAATACGAAGGTATGAGCGAAGACAAACGAGCGCGACTTGATGCGCTGTACAGGAAGCAGAAGCCCGAAAACATCGGGGTGGAGCCTTCCGAAGAAATTTTGAGGTTTTTCTGGGATAAGAAGGTTAGCGCCGTTGCAGGCGATACGCGATCGTTGGAAGTTTGGCCTTGCACACAGACCCAATGGCATCTTCATGAGTGGTTGCTTGCTGGGTGGGGAATGCCTATTGGAGAACTTTTCGACTTGGAGAAGTTGAGTAAAACCTGCCGTGAAGCGAATAGGTATAGTTTCTTTTTTACAAGCGCTCCTATGAATGTGAGTCATTCCCGTTCCAATGGAATTATACTGTTGGCTGAGTCTCACCGTACCTATAATTTACAGGGTCCCGGCGCTGTTGCCAGCCCTCCGAACGCTTTTGCATTTTTCTGACGCCTTTTCGGGGACTTCAAATACCAGTGAGAAAACTGGCAAACTGGTAGTATGGCAAGCTGGTGGCAAAGCATGTCCGGGATCGTACATAGTGCAGATTGAGAGTTATGGAATATCCCGTGACGGAGAACAAATTAAACCTACTTGGACCGTTAATCATGCACAGGAATTTTAAGTTGTGGATACCTACATGCATCACGAACCAAACGCCATCTACCATAAAGATCTACATCAGATATGCAAACATAGAAGCCGTTAAGGGCCGGATTGGGGAATCAACAGCATGAATCAGACATATTGTATATGAAAGACATCTTCATTGAAGGATTCGTCTTGCTATATGTCTCTTTCGGAGAATAGAGAAGACAGGGTCAAGAAAAATATACACCCGAGATCAATGAGTACAGGAACGCACTCACATAACAAACACGCCCATCCTTAATGCGTCTTCTTTGATTTGAGCTCCACCATGCGAAGACATGTATTGAGTCACAATATTTAATGACAACCAGGATTTTCATAAGGCAAGGAGGACAGAGATCGTTTGCAAGAAGACCAGGGTTTTTACAGCGTGTACTTGAAAATAGGGCTCTTCTCGCCCATGGCTGCCAGCTGATCCGGAGTATAAGTCTCACGAACTTCACTCTCAGAAACACCGTCTTTGTGCTGGTTCAAGCGCCACAATGCATATTCAAGTGAACAAGCTGCAATAATTCCCATAGCGATAATCCCAAGTGACACACCGTATCCGACCACATAGTGGGGAGCTTGATTATCAAGGAATACATTTGTTCCAATGAAGCCTGGCGACGTCAGTGATGATTATAGGTGTCCATGAAGTAGATTAAAACTCACAAGCAGTATTTGCTGCAGCCAATAGCCAGGCGATACCAATCGACCTTTTCCAAGACTGGGGAAGGTTGTTCCCGGTCCAGGCCGAAATTCCAGGCAGCAACGGATAAATGCCGATTTGTGCTAGAATGATCGCAAAATACATTGGGCCTTTGTAGGCGTCAACATTAGCTGACAATATCAAGAGTATTAAGAAAGATACAAGCAGCAAGGCCATTGGAGCGACAATGATTGGGAAACGCCAAGTAAACCGATCAGCAAGTCGGCTACTCAACCAACTAGAGACAGCACCGCAGAAGTACGGTGGAATCGTCAATAACTGGGCATCCTGCGATTCGAAGCCCAGCTTGTTGGTGATTGTAGGCATTGTGTAGGAGAATGCCGCATTAGGGGCGGCGTTGACCATGCCCATTAGCGCCCCTAGAAGGATCTTCCAGTCTAGCATTGTATTGAGCAGTAATGACCAGGAGAACTTGTCACCTTCTCCGGTGGTGGACCGATTGCCGCTCTGTCGGAAGCGAAGATCGAGATATTGTTTTTCTTCTGCTGTGAGCCATCCCACCTTTTCAGGACTATCTGGTAGCAGAAGTGGGAGGAACAGGCTGAATGCGGACGGGACAATACCCTCCAATATAAAGATCCATCGCCAGCCTGCAATCCCGCGAATGCCGTCCATTTTCGATATTCCAAAGGCTAAGAGGCCACTGAATGCTCCCAAAATGGCCGAAGCTGTGTATAGAATAGCCAAACGTTGTTGGATGACATTTGGCGGGTACCACTGTGTAACCAGATAGACAGCGCCAGGAAAAAATCCCGCCTTAACACAAAATGCGTGGTGAGCATGTGGAAGCCCACGATGAGGGTGAGCTTACCTCACATATGCCCAACAATACGCGACATGCGGTTAGGCTTGCGAAGCCTTGAACAGCACCCATACATGTCATCACGATGCCCCAAGTGAGAACCTGGGCTGCAAGCCAAAAGCTTGGACGTGTTTTCTTGAGCATTACGTTTGACGGGATCTCTGAGCCAAATCCAGAACCATTAGCAACTGAGGTGATCCGTAGTATCATGAATCCAGACTTACCGAAGATAATATAAGGAACGAAGAATAGACTGCTCGCAATGTTGTACTGGTTCCCAACAAGGTTCAGGTCCCTACCCATTCCCTCGATTTTCGCGTTACCCAGGTTCGAAGGGTCAACGTGCGAGAAAAGGTAAAGCAATCCGAGAACAGGAATAATATGTCGGTCAATCTTCGTATTTTGTCAAAAAGATATTAGAGTGTTGACTGAGAATCATATCATATTCACCTTTCTTATAACCTGCTTGCCCCGCTTTCCTTCATACGCACGTAGGATTGCGGCCTCTTCGTCCGAGAAGCCTGCATAGGCAATAGATTCAAGATGCGCGACATCAAGACCTAGCTTTGCTTCTTTTCCAAGATCCTGCTCCATTGTTTTGCAAAGTCCTTATGCCACTGGTTACAATGATAGCGGTATATGCTGTGGAACACGGAGCCAAATCACCGCGAATAATGAAAATAGTCTCCATAGATGCTTAAGAAGGGATAGTCCGCTCCCCCTTTATTTCAGACATAGAGGCTAGTATGGCATGAATAAGGGTATTGGATCTGGATACCCGCGGGGTATGTCCGCTTCGGATAACATCCGAGGAGGGCTTTCTGGAGAAGCCAGTTGCCTGACCCATCGGTAAGATACCGGAACACAGTCTGGGAATAAAGCAGACTAAGCGTTACCCCTTCTGTTAGTTATTTTAATCACTAATCAGCCCACGTATCATGTCATGTCCTCGATAGGTCATTAGCAGAGATATACTGTTTGTGAAATTTTCTGTCGGAAGTGTACTTGTTGACACTTGGCAGACGCAAGATCTAAATGCATTACCACCACTCTCATGGTAATGTCGAAAGCAATCTTATTTATCGGAGAAATGTATTGCATGCTCTATAAAAGCTCCAGGGCGATCTCAAATATAGGATCGAGATATGAGTCGTGGTTAACAACCGTTGAATCAGAGATGTCAGGGTCTATGTCTGCTCATTTCCCACCAAATTCCATGTCAGAGGCAGGATAAAGCGTATCACTTCCTCAACAGAATACTCACTATTTAAGATTCATATATTGTAGCCTGGAGCTGTCCAAAAACTTCCAATCATACGGGGCTGGTCAAAATTGGTTACTTGGTCATTCAGATGACAACAATTTCGTCCAATCACTGCCGATATCTCGCATTACAGTCAAGAATCCAGTTTCCGAGGGTTTCGGTAAACAGAAACCAGCCAGGGTATGTATTGCCAAACCTAGGCAAAGGAAAGGTATGGTATTTCTGTGTTACCTTGAGAAACGCAAACAGCCATACGTTGTTGAATGCTAGAACATACCAGGACCCAACAAGCCGAGACCGCACTTCCAATCCTTTCACGGCTGAGTCAATTCACTATCTGCAAGTTTGATGATCTCTGTTGCATCATTTTTAACGCACATATATTGTTATCCCCCATATCTGCCGGTAGAGCCGAACTATCTTCTGAGCCTGGCTATTTGGAGCTTTCTTCTATTCTTCTACTCTACTCAGCCCATATTTCATGTGTCATCCGAGCAGCAACAGCCCGAAACGTGCTATAGGAATTATCCTAGTGCTGAAGATACATAAGCGGCAACAGGAGCTCCAGAGCATATTTCGGGTTCAATCTGAGTAGTAGAAAGACGATACACCCGTATCACAATTTCATCGGGGACATCGCACTCCCCTGAAATAATATATGGGGTGGGCATATTCTTCAGGTTCACGTATGAACAAAACTGCCATGCATCTAGTCGCACTTAACCGCACAAAATCAACCCAAATACGGAGTGATAAGCTCCCAAGCAGCCACCCACTTCTCCTCGTCGTCAAGCTCCACCATGATCATGACCTCCAGCTTCTTCTCCTCTTCATCACTCATTGCCAAATCACAAATCAGCCGTGCAGCAACTTTCTTGTTGTCGTAAGCGAAAAATAGCAAGGAACTGTTTATTTTCTTGCATTTTTGGCGGAAGAAAGTAATTTTCTCGACGGCGCGCTCAAAGTCCGTTCGGTCGCTACCAGCTTCCAAGCGAACATAGTTGGGGTTGAGTACTTCTTCACAAAATGAACGAGCTTCGCTTGGGTTTCCGGTGAAGATTCTATCCCAGATGGATTTGAATTGCTCGGGTGTCATTCTGAATGTTGGCAGCTCGTAGAGAAGATGAATAAACCGTTGTGTTGTGGTTTCAGGCTTTCGCGAAGTAAGAGTGAAAGAATTACACAGTATGTTGCTTTGGCATGATGGCCTTCTAGCGATTTATAATCTGCTTTTTACAGGCTGAAGAAGAAGTGAATGTGGCTATGGTGTTTAGCAGGGTCTTATTAAGGCCAATCCAGCACCATTTAAACGATAAGGCGTCCCGTCACGCCTTGCGAAACGACCAGATAAAGATCATCGCTCCGCTCCCGCGGGATTATCCGGAATCTAACAAGCACAGTAGACACAGCTTA
Source organism: Aspergillus neoniger CBS 115656 (assembly GCF_003184625.1). Classification (NCBI taxonomy): domain Eukaryota; kingdom Fungi; phylum Ascomycota; class Eurotiomycetes; order Eurotiales; family Aspergillaceae; genus Aspergillus; species Aspergillus neoniger. The sequence goes on along the minus strand of NW_020291140.1, from coordinate 197,476 downwards.
CGCGTAGCAGCGTGAGCCATTAGCCAATCTACGCACGTGAATACGTGGTCGGACCGGCAGGGAAATATAAATTAAGCAGTACAGTTGTCGCTGACTGCGCTTACTTAGCTGAGCTGCCCAACATCTCCACTATCACAATGCCCCCACCAGAATATGTTCTCCCACGGGACTATCTTGACAACAATCGGTACGTGCGAACAGCTAACTGACCAGCATGGCCACACTCGAAACGATGGGGACAGTATCAAACTACAACACCATCTCACGACGGAGCTATTCGGATACCTCCTGCACCTAGACATACCTCTCCAGAACGCGAATCTCAAAATTGCAGACATCGCTGCAGGAACCGGGTAGGTTCTTATTTTGCGACTATCGGAGTTAGTGGTTGGCCAGTATACTGAAGTTTGATTGTAGAATCGTTCTCACCGATTTAAGTCGTCGTCTTCCTTCGTCAGTGTACCTTGATGCGTTTGACTCCTCATTAGACGCCTTTCCGCTCGAAGAGAGAGTTACTCCCTCGCAATGTTGGTTTATATAGATGGGATATTAAAGTAGACGTACCGACAGAGCTCGAAGGAGCTTACGATGTAGTCCATGTCCGCAATATAGTATTTGTGTTATCAGATGAGGAGATCGAGGACGTTCTCAGCAAACTACTTAAACACCTAAGTATGATCATTTATAAGTGAAACCTCGCTCTTTGCCGGAGAGACTGATATCCCATGGTTATAGAGACTGGTGACGACCTTTAATGGGGAGAGGTGGATACCCACTCCCTTCATAGATAAGATTAACGGCGAATGCAGCACCGCCGCCATTGAGGAAATAGTGCGGATCACTCGCTCCGCAGACCCCAGGCTGGTGCCTCACTGGGTTCCTGAGCTGCCGCGGTTATTTGAGAGTGTTGGGCTCGTGGATCTTAGGAAAGATACCCGTGAAGGACCCGGACACATTGATTATACTTTTCATGAGTGCGTCTTGATGGTACACGATATGATTGCTCGGAAGACAAGTAATGAGGGGGTAGGACGGCGTTTGAAGGAGATTCTCCCGGAGGTTTGAAAGGAAACATTCAATGGGGCATTTCATGTATGGACCAGGCAGACTGTTATTGGAAGAAAGCGTGAATGAAAATGACAGTAAACGTGGTTTCTATGGTGGTCGCAGTGACTCAACAGCAGGTAAGACTAGGGGTTGGGTTAATGAATTATTGGAGGACATGGCGTATTATTGATTTATGGAAAGATAAGTAAAAATATCACACCAATAGAAGGATGAAGTCTGGGTAGTAATAAGACTACTTCGTAATCAAGAATCACTATCTAGATGCGAAGGAATGCTCTTTCGAAGCATACACCCTTCGGGCCAACTTCAGCAGCGTGATGTGCCGCCGTAAAAAGCGGGATTAATCTTTGCCATGCGCAGAGCACGCTTCCATAGGTCCCACGCTGGTTCTAGAAGCTTCGTGTTCATGTCAGTTGTGTGTGATCAATGTGAGCTTCAGGGGCTTGACAAGAGATCATGCTGCGCCAGAGTGGTATCACCGCCATGCATACCAAATGCGGAATGCAGATCAGTGGTTCTTTCAACCACGTCGCAGGAGATGGTTAGAGAGTTCAGGGCGTGCACGGACCGCATCGGGTTCTTGGGTGGGTCATACGAGCCGCTTAGCTGGGTCGCAATTTTTGTACCCTTTACTTAGGATATTTTCGCATGATGCAGTCCAAACGAGGTGGATCACGAACGAGGTCGGCTTTCACAATGAATCTTAGCGATGTGCTTTCTCGAATTGGAAAGTGGCTTTGGTTCACAGCCTGAGGGTTCCAGCGGTACTGATGCAATGTCAAGAGCATCACTTCCTGTTTGAGTGTGTTGACCGTTTGCAAAACAAAGGGAGGATTGCAGTGAATGGTAGCTATAAAAGCTGCATCTTGCCATAATGCTCTCTGGAACTCTGGACCGAAGGAAATCACTCAGCAGTCTCCTCCCGGATACTATTCCAATATGGCTCCGTTGAAGCAGGGCATTGAGGCCCTTGGCTCTACTATCGCTGATCTCTCGAAGTCTCTCGCCAATCAGCTAGAGACATTGAACCAGCCAGAACCATCATTCGCGATCGATTCTCCAGCATCCTTACCCCAAAGTGCAGAGATCCAAGGCACTCGGCTGAAGCTCTTGGAAACGCTGGAAACCCTTCACCACCTTATTGTCGGCCCGAGTGACTTCTGGTTTCAGCAAAGCATGTTTGTAAGTATACAGAACAGCAAGCACCTTTGTTCTTCAGAATACTCCAGACATACTAACGCAGATTAGCTTAACCATGCACTCCTCGCCTTCGATGTGTTCAATAACTTCAACTTCTGGGACGCCGTCCCTCTCAATGGCTCAGCCAGCTACGCCGACATTGCAAAGTCAACCAACTTGCCCGAGCAAATTGTGCGACGAATCCTCAGATTAGCATTCACAATCTTCGTTTTCGCAGAGGAAGCCCCTGGCTCTGACCGAGTAGTGCACACGGCGGCTTCAGCGCACATTGTGCGTTCCCCGTTCGTTAAGTCATATCTCGAACATAATATGGAGGATGTCCGACCGGCTGCTACTGTGGGAGTAGATGCTTTAAAGAAGTGGTTTGTTGGTCAATCCGAGCCTCCCGAGGATGTTGCAGCCTGCGCAATTGCACTGGCGACATATGATGGCCATCGGATTGGTAGAGATCTGTGGTATCTTCTCGATAACTCTGAGCGACCCGGTCAGCCAAAAGGGTTCCGAGCGAAGCGCTTTGCAGAGGCGATGCAGGGGCTTCGAATGACGAGTGGAGTTATGACTGAGTCTGTCTTGAAGCAGTTCGACTGGGGTAGCTTGGATGAGGCAACCGTTGTTGATGTGAGTTTTCCCCATCCCGTTATTATTACGTGGATAATATCAGAAGCTTCATACTAAAGTAAACCAGCTTGGAGGATCAGCCGGCCATATCAGCGTTATTCTTGCTAAAAGTTATCCGAAACTCAATCTTGTTGTGCAGGACCTCGCCTCGGTGCAGTCTGCCTTCGACGAAAACATCAATACCACTCCCAATGCCTCACGCATCAAGTTCCAAACCCATGACTTTTTCGAACCGCAGGCTCTCCCTGCAGGCGTATTTCTGCTCAAGTCAGTCCTGCATGATTGGTCCGACAAATATGTGTCGCAGATTGTTCGTAATTTGCTTGGCGTCCTAAAGCCAGGAAACCATTTGGTGGTTTTTGATTTTGTCATGCCGGAGGACTATGACGAAGAAACAGGCGCGAAGCCCCCATTGCCTGTAAGGAAGTTGGTTGCATCGATGGACATGCAGATGTTTGTTGGCTGCAATTCCAAGGAGCGGAAGGTGAAGGACTGGAGCGATGTTATTAAGCGAGCCGACAGCCGGTTTGAGCTGAAAGAGGTTCATGTACCTCGAGGATCGCCTTTGGGACTCCTTGACTTTGTGTTTCAGGGGTAGTTTGCATTAAGAGTGGTCGATATGAGACCGCTTGGCTACCGAACGTATTCTTTTGTTCGGTTAGTGGACTGTGTGGGTAGAACTGTAACGCTTTATTCTTTGAAATTCACGACCCAGGAGCAAATTGAAGAACAAAGCCCAGTCAAAAGTTGTTCATCCACCTGAACTGGGAGCGTAGGTCATATGCTCAGCTTTTATTTTTGGAATACACCAAGGAAACCAAGCTTCGAGCCGATGGAGGTGTGATTGGTTCGTGGCCCGGATCTGACCGGCAAAATGGGACGCCTGAAACCAGCCCAAAGAGGCTTAAGCGCCAGCTCCTGCAGCTACGCCTTGATAACAAGATTACCAGCTGACGGGTCACATATATCCTGTCCTGTATCCAGTTATAATCTTTTCCGGGAGGTAGATTGGGCGGACTGCGGGAAGCGGCTATGCGGATGAGGCCCTGCCCCAGCTTCTTCCTTGGACCCGCACAGTACCTAATTAGGAGAAGAGCATCTACAACAACAATGACATCGAAAAGAAAATATACCTGGACCTTCAGTGCGCCGTCCACATCAACAGCAGCACCTGAGAGTGCGAACAAAAAGACCCATTGGGTGAGAGATGAAAGTCAAACCGAGGAAGTCAAGGGCTTTCGGAATCCATGGGAGAGTTCGCGCGACTTCACCTTCCCGGAAATATTCAAATCTATGATCAGGTACGCACTCTTTCTTTGGTAACAGCATTTGAGGGGCTGACAAAGTTTTGCAGACACAAGTTCTTCTCAGGAAACAGCCAGAAGCCTGACACCACTCTATCGACCGTACCTGTAACAAAGCCAACATTTCTCCCAGCTGCCACATGCCCCGACTTGCTGCGTGCAACATGGCTAGGTCACGCCTGCTACTTCGTTGAATTCCCGAGTGGTCTACGCGTTCTCTTTGATCCCGTGTTCGAAGATCGCTGTTCGCCGTTTTCCTGGATGGGACACAAACGATTTACGCCTCCACCGTGCGACATATCTGACATCCCGATCATCGATTGTGTAGGTCTTAACACCCATGCTCCGTCTGATGATGCCTGACGTACGAGTTGTGAAGGTTGTGATTAGCCACTCTCACTATGACCATCTTTCGTACCCGACAGTTCTTGAAATTCAGAAACATCACCCATCAGTCAAATTCTGCGTACCCAAGGGCCTTAAAACGTGGTTTGAGTACTGTGGCAAAGATAATGTCATTGAGCTAGATTGGTGGGAGGATGTCTATCTCGAGTTGACCACCACGACCGACAATAACACTTCAGACTCCACTTCAATCCCACCACCCCACGGTATCTCAGGCACAGCAACAATCTCCTGTCTCCCCTGTCAACATACATCCGCGCGCACCCCCTTCGACAAAGCAATGACATTATGGGCCTCCTGGTCCGTTTCCTCCGGTGGAAAGTCGGTCTACTTCGCAGGTGACACAGGCTATCGCGTTGTTCCACACCTCCCGAAGGATGTTGATGACTGGGGCCCGGAATACGCCGATCTACCAGTATGTCCAGCATTCAAGGAGATCGGAGAGTTCGTTGGACCGTTCGATCTTGGACTCATTCCGATCGGAGCATATAGACCACGACACGTCCTGAGCACTGTTCATTCAAATCCCTATGATTCTGTGGAAATACTCAAAGATACGAGATGTAAGAAAGCTATTGGGATCCATTGGGGGACTTGGGCTGTTGCCGAGGAGGATGTAATGGAACCGCCACGACTGTTGAAGGATGCGCTGGTCAAGAGCGGTCTACCAGAACAAGGAGTGTTTGATGTGTGTGGCATTGGTGAGAGTAGGGAGTTTTGAGATGAGAATATCCGGAGTGGTGTTGTACTTTTTGATTTCACCGTCTGGGCCTTATACATATATATCAGCCGCTTGATTATGACATTAAGAAGGATTGGAAGACTGAGTTTATCTTTGTGTCAGACGATTTAGGCAAGTGCTACCCGCAAATACTGGGATATATCATAATCAGCTTGTCGACCGTATGATATGGTGTAATATATGGTAATTCTTTATAAATGGGTTTATCTAAGCGGCGTTTGTACCGCTAATATCTATCCTTGGAGAGAATAACATACGGATGCATCCAGTCTTCGGACTGGAGATCTATAGTACAATTCATTTCTTTTGACTATTTTTGTATTCTATTTGATTTATCCTCGTTCCCTTCGCAAGTAAATGTTGCCTGCTCTTGCACTTAAGAAACTTCAAGATGCCCTTACCAACTCGGTACTGTAGCAAAGCTGATCACGCACGCTCGTGGACGTTGAACAGCGGAAGCAGCGGCACAACTTGTTGACGAATATATCGAGTAAGCACATTCCTAATCTTCCTGTCCGAGACTTAGGCCGCCCTTTCTAAGAGCCCGCCGTGCCACCCTGACCAACGGAGGGGAACGGCATTGCATTCCATCGCACTCGACGCAAATGCCTGGCAGGATCCTTGATGGCATCCCGCCCATGGAGCCACTTATGGTTGTCCAGTATGACAATTGACTGTTCGGGTAAGTCTGTCCCTGTCAGGTGTAACATGGACTGAGGATTTTTTGCCAGCTCATTCAACGCATCCTTCAGCTCCTCATATGCTGCCGCAGCCCTGGGGTTCATGGGCTCTATCAGGTCTTCCCGGAACCTCACTACCAGCGATTTATCCATCTTGTCCAATCCAAGGATGCTCCCCATTATGTGCTGTTTATCAGGATGCTTAGAAAATTCAGGAGGAATTTTGATTTTGAACTCCGGTTCGAATAGAGCTTTCTGTACAGCCGGGGACAGGTGATGCGCGAGCTTGGCAATCGTCATGAGGGACAGGGTACCCCCACCGTAGCGATCAGGCTGCAGAACTTGAAGCGCAAAGTATTTCGGGGGTGCGCTCTCGTAGCTACAGTCAGTGTGGCACTGGAACTCATGCATGGTTTCTGATTGTGCGAGAGGAACTCGTGTCTGCAGGCCAGCAGAGCTGGGGCGAACATCCCAGAACCAGCCTCGGGAAGCGCTGTGGCGTGTAGGAGGCCCATGTCCGTGATGAGCGCAAAGGTTAAGTATTATGCGCTCCAGGTATTGGCTGTCGTCATCGGGAAACTGGAGGCGTATCTTCAGAATGCCGCTGGTTAGGAGATGATGGTGGATGTCCCCCACATGGGAACGACGCTGGGAGTCGAGCATCTCACGAGCCGTCACGGAAGGTATGCTTGGCGTGACTTTGGCTGCGAATTCACGACATAGTGGACGATTTTCGGGAAGATGTCGCGTGGAGCCACACCTTCTAGCTCTCAAACTATCGACTGCAACTTTGATCCTTCTCATTGGGGCCAGATTCAGCTTCGTACGACACGAGAAGAGTCGAGAACAGTCAGATAAGAGTTAGAAGAGCGTCAGAAGAGAGTCTGAAGATGGTCGGAGGATGGTGAGAGGATGGTGAGAGGATGGTGAGAGGATGGTGAGAGGATGGTGAGAGGATGGTGAGAGGATGGTGAGAGGATGGTCAGAGAAGGGTCAGAGAAGGGTCAGAGAAGGGTCAGAGAAGGGTCAGAGAAGGGTCAGAGAAGGGTCAGAGAAGAGTTAGATATAGCGCACAAGAACGTATCGTGATATACCTCGCCTGGTATGAATCGATGTCAGCCTGTAGGAACTGAATCGCAAAGCCTGCCCGAGGTAGTGTCTGCGCTATGATATTGTGCCTCGAAATGGGTGACTGTGAATAATGCTGAAAGGGAAGGCTCGTGTTACATTCTACAAGAAGCAACTTCGAGAGTTAGTAGGGTCTGGTTGAGTGGCTGACACACTTTGCAGCCGACAACTGAGCACACCCCAGACTTGTTGAATAGTGTGATTATGGGAAGCAATATGTGGAGAAATTGTGTGTGTCCGATCGCAGTCATCAAGGCAAGGGTTGAGGCACCTGTCTGCCTTGGACCATTTCACGAGACCCTAGCGCTAATCAGCAGCAAGTCGGAACAGTGTATCTCTTGATAGATGTCCCTTTATCCGGAGAATGAACTGAGTGTTACCACGTATAGGTGGAGTCAGAATCATCAGTAAATTAAGGGCCAGGTGCCTCGCCGGAATGAAAAAGAGAAATTGGACTATACGTTTTCAGAACCATGCTGCCAAACATTACCGCCTGCTTCTACGCCCGCGATCTTTCCTGTTGAGGGAGGGAGGTTGGTTTGCAGGGATGATGGAGAAGGATCCGAGGCCAAAAGGGATATTGTTTTGGGGGGTTAGGGTGTGATTCAGAGGATCGAGACAGGATAGGAGTAATGGTTTATTTAGTGGTTAACGGAAGATGTATTTTTGGCTTTCGAATGTATCAACTCGAAATAGGGTACCTCGTGACCGTTGAAATATATTTCATGCATCGCGAGGTAGTATTTCCCTGTTGCACTCGGTTGCGTCGACAATTGGTTTGCTGAAGATTCCAGCCACTCTATGAAGTTCATAATCTAAGTTTCCACATGGCACAGATCAAATTTGTACCTGTAAAAAAAAGGGGGCGCCGAGGGGGGGAGAACTAACGATGAGGCGTGTGGCTCAGCCTTACCCGCTCAGTCCGGCGTACCTCTATTTCGCCAAAGCCCTTAAATGGTTTTCCACTGCGACTGCAAAGCTCCGAGATGTGACAGGTCACATTAACTGTTATGGCTCATAGTCTCAAATAATGTGTGTAACTCTATTCTCTAAGTATGTCGCAAGTATATTTCTAAATATAACCAATTTTTCCTTGAAACTCCTAACTCTAATACCGCGCTAAGCAAGCCCGGATCAATTCCGACCGTCAGCTTGTGCTCTATGGAGACTCGTCTGAGACTCCGACTTTCCCGAATTTCTCAGGGCATCATGGTCATGATCTTCATCGCCAATTTTAGACCAGATTGTATCTGTGCCCTTCAGCCACGGCCTCATAGGATGTGAGCGCAATGCATCAGACTGCCCTGAGCGATGTGGTTGCTCCGAGTCCTCGTATGATGGTTCGCTGGGCTTGGAGCCAAAGCCGAGAGATTGCTTCACACTACGCGGCAGTCCTGATTCGATGATGAGTTTCGACAGGCAGGGTACACTGAGAATGAAGAAACCGCAGGTCATTTCTCCGCAGGCCCAGAATAGTAGTGGGCCGATGAGGTACATGGTATCGGTTGTGTTGGCGAAGGCGACGGTGTGGGAGAGGCGGAAGCATGCGGCGACGGAGGCGCTGGTAGAGGATGATGTTAGTTGGATTTCATTGTCAAGTAATGAATCTGAAAAACGCACAGTATACCGACGCCGAAAATGATTGAGACTCCGATTTTCTTTTGCCAATTCATTTGGAGACGCCAGATGATTCGCTGTGGGAGAAAGAACATGGTGATATCTGAGGCGACCTGGACGCTGGCAGAGGTGAGCATCACGTCCGGAAGGGAGTAGCATTTGCTTGGAAGATAGAACTTCCAGATGGCTTCGTGAGGCCTGCATTGCATGTTTAATAATAGGATGCACAGCACACCCCATACACATTGCAGTGTTATCACGGAGACACATCCCCACCAGAAGGCGTTCCTTGTGCGGTTGAGAGGGACGAAGATCCTGCACCAATCTAGTAGGATTGCAGTCTTGATGAGAGGCAGGACGGCCGAGTAACAGCATCCGTAAATGAGGATTAACTGCCAAGGTAATAGTTAATCGCAATGCCGTTTGCCTTCCAAGGATCAACGTACGTAAAGAGGCCTTATGAGGTCTCTGTTGTGTAGATTCCAGGTATGAACGTAATAACCAGGGGTGTAGATCAAGGCATACCCTGCGTAAGCTGTACCCCAATAAGCACCCTAGATGGGAGATTAGATTAAGTACAAGCTAGTAGTAGAGGAATCAGTGTCAAGCAATACATATGCACCAATCATCAGCACTATTGGAACAGGGAATTTCAGTTAGTCTGGCTCCTTCAGTGGGCAATGGAACATGAAGGGTGTTAGAGCATCACTCACCTTCCTCGATACCAACCCTTCTATCCAACCATAATCGAGCAAAGATTCGCAAGAGAAAGCATATTGTGAGTACCACGGTACAGAAAGTCGTTACCACCCAAGCCAGCGTATTGCTATTCGGTGGATTGTCAAAATTTGCGGTAACGCCGGACGGAGCTGCCAGAGCCGGCTCATCGAGGAGAGTCGCCAGTGCTTCTGGTGACATCTCGCGCAAGACAGGTTGTCAACAATGGCACAACTTCAGACATGTTCGAAATCCGAGAGAAAACTTAATGGTTGTGGGGTGTCGAGGCTTCAAATGTCACTGCGCATAAATCCACGCATGAACTGTTTGATCGTCAGTGTGATAGGCCCAATTTTTGCGATTATGGACCGCTCAGGGGGTGCCGCAACTTGGTGCCTGCTACTAATGCAAGGCACACACACACCATTCGCCTGGGCCGTGGACTGATTTTGACGATGCCCTTTTTCGGGATGGTCGCGCTTAGCGCACTTGGTAGCTACGTCATTTTAGGGCGATATAGGATGCATGCTGTATACTGCATGAAGGCTGGAGGGTACGGAGTACGTTACATTTTATAAACGAGTAATCTAGCCCAGATACCTTGCTCAGAGTTTGAATAAGATACTTAATGTTGCGTACCGGCTGGTCGTGTGAATGACCTGGCCTGTTGATCACGGCCTCTCAGTTTGCGGCACACGACGCCCTGTGGAGATGAAAGGATCACAGCTTATCGCTTTCTGGAATAGTGACAGGAACGGCGTGACACTTAATCTAATAGAGTAGGTGCAGTGGGACACCAGGATAAGCGATGGGCTCGCCTTGCACCGGAACCCTGCCGCTGTGGAGCCGACTAAACTGCGACTAGAGCATAGACAACTAAGAAAAGAGTCCGCTGTCGTTGGTAGGACGCTAACATACCGGAAACGGGCCGTCGAGACCACAGACTCGCAGTAATAGTTTGACAGGTCCCAGGTGGCTTGGATCGTTTGTGACAGCCTCGTTTTTGACTGCGCAAGCCGTCCGAAATGACCCTGTTGAAACCCGACCTTCGCTAAATGGAAGGAGTGATGGCTGCATTGGCCCCTTGTTCCCTTCATATCACTTCTGTTTTTTATTATGTGTAGATTAGCTTGATCAAGACTTTACCGATATTCCTCCGCCAGTCTGTGGCTTCGTCGAAAGTCTCCTTGTTCTATCATAGTTAAACTCCCACGCCGTTGGGCCGTCTCCACTTTCCATGCAGCATGTCATTCCATAAATGCTCTCGGTCCCCGCGGGGTTCCCAGTCTTGTGCGACAGTTCATTCCCTACCACCCCAACGAAGTCATGACCCTTAGTGAGTCTTGAGATATAAAACCCCAACTCCATGGCGCACAGGACTAACAGCACGGTTTGCTCAGACAGCACAGCACAGCCTCCCGTTTGGGATGAGTACCCACAGCGTGCGGACTTGCGCCGCATGATGAACCAAAACCCTCTCCCGACTCTGCCCCTTGATCTGATCGATCTGTCGGCCATGGTTGGTGACGAAGCAACAATCCAAGCACGCGGCGTGTTAGGCACTTTGAATAGTGCATTGGCCACTGGCGATATGAAAGCCTTGGAAGTTTGCTTCTATGCAGACCAAGCATATTGGAAGGATCAATTGGCTCTGACATGGCACCTGCGCACATTCAGCGCTCCTCGTACTATTGCTGCAAGTCTGCTGGAGACAGCAAATCTGAGGAATGTTTTCGGTGGTGTTGAGGTTGACGGAGCTGCCGTGTTTCTTCCGGCCACACCGGTTCTGGTAGGAGTCTATCTGGTTCACTTATTTGTGACAAGCACTGACCATGTATTTCCTCGTTCAGCAATTCATCGATTGTCCGCTCGTTTTTAAGACACAATCGCCTTCGGGTCTCTGTCGCGGTAAGATGTTGCTACTGCCTGTTGTAAATGACGAGCAAAGGATCGCCTGGAAGATCTGGATCTTGAGCACTAGACTCGAGAGCTTGGATGTGCAACCAGAAAATGAAAACCTACTACAGTTCCCCGGGAGGAAACTGAATGAATCAATGGATTTCGAAACCGATGTTTTTATCATCGGTGCAGGAAATGCGTAAGACTCGGTTCCTGGCAGGTTTTTGATTATTCGCTAAGCATATCTAGCGGCGTCGCTCTCTCCGCACGTCTGAAGGCGCTGGGAGTTGAGAGCGTTATAGTCGACCGCAACCCTTGCCCTGGTGACAATTGGGCCCTTCGATATGACTGCATGCAGTTCCACATCCCCACAGCATTCTGTGAGCTTCCGTATATGTGTTAGTCATCTCTGATCACTTCTCCTTACTTGATCCATATACAAGAGCAATGCGTTAACCCAAGCAGGCTATGACAAAGAGCTTCAGACTCCTCACCTCCTTACGCGCCAGGACCTGGCTTCACAGGTCCGTCGTTATGTGGAGACATTTAGTTTGAATACTATCCACTCCGTCAAAGTCCTGTCGACAGAGTACGATGAGGTGGCTAAAAAGTGGCATGTTACTTTTGCGTCACCTGCTGGTCAGCGCAGGGCTACTTCAAAGCACCTCGTCATGGCAACGGGCATTGGGTCTCAAAAGCCTAACATGCCACAAATCGCAGAGCCTCAACTGTACAAGGGCATCAATGTTCACTCGGCCGAGTACAAGAATGCCAAGCTACTGCGAGAGCAGGGAGCAAAGGTATGTCTGTTTCAAAAATCCCGAAGAGACTCCCAAGCGACGCTAACCGTACAAGTCTGTAATGGTTATTGGCTCTGCAAATACAGCATTCGATGTACTTTCCGACTGCCACAAAGCGGACCTTGATGCGACAATGGTCGTTAGGTCCCCTACTTATGTTGTGCCGCTCGAGTATGTCTGTGATAAAAACAGTCTCGGTGCGTATGATGGTGGCGTCGATGCGGCCGATAAACTTATACTATCGCTGCCTGCGGTCGTGGATGGACAGATAGCCCGTGGTTTGTTTGCCATGCTCGCTGCGAACGAACCGCAGCGATACGCTGCACTTGAAGCAGCTGGCTTCCCCGTCCTAGATAGCCGAAACCCCGACTGCGCATTGATGCATAATCTGCTCGAGCGTGCCGGCGGACATTATATCGATGTCGGTGGCACAAAACTGATCGAGGAGAGAAGGGTTAACGTAAAAGCGGGGGTTGAACCTGTGGCTTATACGAAATCAGGTCTTCGGTTCTCCGACGGTAGTTGTGTTGATGCGGATTCTATTGTTTGGTGTACTGGTTTCTCCGACTCCAACATTGTAACAACAGCCACGGAGATTCTTGGTGGGGAACCGAGCACCAATGCGTCGGCTGGTGAAGCTGAACCTACTGGGAGCGAGAAACGGATCCTCGGACCTCGAGACATTGCCTCGCGCTTGGATGCGACCTGGGGTCTTGATGATGAGGGAGAAATCCGTGGTATGTGGAAGCGACACTTGAATCTTGACAACATCTGGATTATGGGAGGTTACACGCAGCAGCACCGATGGCATTCACGCACTCTCGCGCTGCAGATCAAAGCAGCCTTGGAAGGACTTCTTCCACCAGCTTATCGGCATACCCCCACGCTGGAAGCTGAGGGAAACATGAAGGCCTCCTTGTGACTTGTTGCCAACTTCATTCAAATAGTAATGGAAATCCTTTCCCAATGCTCTAATATTAAAGCGATGTTCACGTCTTTCGAGACATACATATATTCGCTTCATTCTATTTATCCTATATTCATGACTAAATTCTCTCTATGCTGTAGGTAGTAGAAAGTCGAGAGACTGAGATGTTGCTGTCTTTATCCAAAGCCACTGCCGACATACTCAATGCAAGAGCCTTTATTACACCATATTTCTAAGTTTTATGCAAACCCAGGTCCACTGGTGCACGTATTGAACTACTCTTTATCCTGGTACTGACTGGGCGTCTAAGGATTCACTTCCCTGTCTTCTCAATTATACCCGAGCACTGAGTTATGCGCGCCATATTTGTCATCCATACATGGCCCATCGGCTACGCGCTGAACGTCCATATCCTTTCGTTCCTGATGCTGTCTCCTTCCTTGTTCATACCTCGTGTTTACAACGCATCCATCCCGTCACTTAAGCCATAGAAGCATAGCCCGCGAAAATGCTTTGCTACGACTATTCCCTTCAGACATTTGAGGAACCGGAAGTCACACTTCCGATAGGTATCTACGGTAGGCAATATTCCAGCATATAGTAGGACCAATGAGCTTATTTACCGAGACCTAGCACTAGTACCTAGCTTCAGCCCCCTCACCGGCCGCCAAAAATAAATCTAGTCTACCTTGGCGCCAGTAACTCGGCCCTGCTTCTTCGCCGAGGGAATTTGGAGATCTTACCTTCTGTGAGATATAGGATGTGTTTCTATTTCCTTACCGTAACTCAAGAGAGGCATTGCTGTGGGGCCGATGCATGTCCAGTGAGTGAGGACCGTTACAGCAGGGCAGGTAAGGAGCAGCGGGTGTGTTAAATGATAGGCCTCGAGCTCTTACCCACCACAGCGTTCTCGCGTCTATAAATTAGAGCGTAATCGAACAATCAAATCAGGGCTTTAAGTTTAGCACTGCTGCAACGCCTGGCAAGGCATCTTACAGCTCAGCCGCACGCAACTAGACGGGTAAATGCAACATTATCAGTCCAATGCTGTTTACTCTTACTCCTGTCAGCCGCAGCTTGGAATGAGTGGGACTGTGCGTCTGCTCAACCAATCTGGACTGCTTTGGGGCCACCCATTCCTTTGCATACTAGCTATCACATTGTCTAGGCCTGTCCATGCATCTCTAGTTCGAACAATGCTGTCTTAATAACAACCTCCAGTCAAGCGCGCTCGCGCTGGATCATCAGCTATCTGAACCTATCAATTGGAAGTCACTTAACCTACGTGTGAATTATGATCAGAAGAGCAGGGGTTACTGATACATCCAGATTTCTGCTCCATCCAGAATCGTTATTGTAGCGCTTGATTTCAGGGAGTAGGAGATCGAGACCTCAATCCCATAGATGGACTAACGACCCTGGTGTCACTTATTGGATATCATGCCATGATAGTTGTTACAAGGTTTCTATGAATAGTCGCAGTGTTGCTCATTGTGCGCCTCGGCCTCTGGACCAGAAACGAGATGCGTATGCGTTTGGCATCTCTCTCAGCACCCTGAGCGCTTCGTGGCATGTCATAGATGCAGCCATCAGGTATTTAAGGTGATGTTGGCCTCGCGAACATATACTTCTCGTCCATGATTCGAAAGACAACCTTCCCAAACCTCAATATCTTCTACTATACTTTACGCATAGGGATCAATCCTACTATTGTTGTCCAACCGCGTTTCTGGTCTGGCTTCATAGATCTACTTCCTCGTACAGATCTGACACCCCTTCTACAACTTGGGTTAATAGAACGAAGTTGTCAGTGTTCCTATCTGTCAGTATTCTCTTCCTTTACATTCTGTTTGTTTTGGCGAGACCTCATGTCCATCTCTCCTTTTCATTCAGCATGCCTATCTCCCAGTCATAGAGAAAAGCCCCGTTATGCACAAAAGGCCCCATCCTAACTAACACCCCCAAGACCCAAACATCAGCCATGCCCTTGTTCAAGCTCCGCGACAGCAGCAGTAGCAGCAGCAGCGCTCACAGCGGCAAGTCTGTCAGCAGAGGCCGAACCCGTCGAGCGGACTCCGACTGCATTTACTGCAATGGTGCCGGTTTCCGCTGGAAATGGATTGACTGCCCGGATTGCAGAGGCTCACGCCGAAACCCAGCATACCCCGACCTTGTGTGCTCTGATTGTCGTAGAAGAGGGAAAGTCAGGAATGGACAGGAGCGTTGTGAATGTCGCCAGTGGTGAACATGTTATATTGGCTCTGCGAGAGTCGTTGAACGCCCTAGTAGTGGTCTCTGTATACGTGATTTACTTATGATTGATTGTTGATTATCTGGCTGAACCGTCTTTGGGTCTGTTTTTTTAGTATGATGTACCTTTGTGACATTCTGCTAATTACTCTACTATATAGCATGTTCCTATTCTCTGTTGTACGCTACCTACCATCCATTGCCATCTGAATAATGCGCACTATGCAGCAGTATTAGCTACACCCGTGGACGCAAAGAATCGCATCACTGCTTCATAATTGGATTTTCATCCAATCGGCAGATGTATCTCTAGAAGTACAACCATTGCCATTAATCTGAGCATAATTAGATAGGGAACAACTCATGCTCCCTAATTGGCTGTAGGAAATCAGAAACAGCATTAAACGAAGATCGCTACAAGTAAAATAAAAGAAAATAAACGAATCAGAAAGGAAAAAAAGAAGAAGCTAGTTGCATTGATCCACATATGTACACGGCATAATTATTTCCCCATTGCTTTAGCCCGGTTCTCTTCTTCCTGTGCCGGGTCGACTTCCTGTCCCTCTTTGGGCTCTTCCCTCTCCGTCTCCCTTTCTTTTGCCCTCTTCTCCATTTGCTCCAGGAAGTTTGCCCAAAACCTTGGTTTCAGCTTTCTTTCCAGCCACTCTTGATCCTCCTGATGCTCCGCCATATAGTCAAGCTCACGTTTCGACAAAAACTGTGCTTTCCGTAGCCTCCGCCGCACTATATCCCGCATCGGCGGTATCTCACCACGGTCGGAAGGGCCTGGTGTAAACGGTACCTCCTTCAACTCGGCTTGAATCTCTTCGCTCTGGAGAAGATCTGGCTTGGGTATGCTGCGATAGTGTTTCGTTAATCCACTGCTGATGAATGTTTTCCACAAGTAGGGAGAAGAAACATACAATTTCTCACCATCCCACGTAAAACACTGGATTGGAACCTCCTCATCATTACCGTTCGGAGCAGTGCCATAGTCTAATAGGAAAAAGCAGACCCGGTTGTTGTAGCCAAACTCGTCGCCGTAGGAGTACCATCGTTGCAGGCCTGGTTCATATGGAAAATCCCAAACATGTTTGCAGGTTCGGTCGAGCATGGAGAGTAGCTTAGTCACCGTATGGCTCACCATTGGCGATAAGATTGTCCGACGGAACGAGGTGAGTTAGTGTTTGCACAAGGACGCGCATGGGAGAGGGAGTAAGCTCTATCGGTGGATCATCGAGGTCCATGGTTGGATTTCAATAGGGACAGGAAGAAATAGTGTATGAAGAAGTAGCATAGAAAGGGAGAATCTCTGATATAAGCACAGATGTAGCAGATAATCGCAGGCTTTTCTGCTCTACGGCTGGTGGGGGTGAGGTGATCATGACACCGCGATTGGCGGCGCGATATCGAGGGCTTTGGAGCTATCTGGAACGAGCATATTCCCGGATATTGGTGCGTGATGCAGAGTTACCAAGCAGCTCAGCAGGGCAAGGAGTAATTTTGACATTTCCTATTCTACTTACTCAATGTTATGATGAAACTGGATGTATCTACCACTGCTTGATAGCCTCACTTAATTCCATACTGGTTTTCAGTTTATGCGCCTAGCTGCATGCAGCCTTGCGAAGCACGAGTTGCCTTTCGGCTCACCTTGAATTCTTGCGCACGGCCCTCTTGGTCCTCACGCCATTCATGTAGCTTAACGGTTAGCAACGTCCACTAGACCATGGAGGCTATGTGTCGAGGCATTCATGTAGGCTAGTCACATGCTGCGCTCGGACTGCCTATAAAGCATCTCTTCGCGTTGCTTTGTTTTGCTCTTCTAGATAGCTTAATTTAACTTACTCTTTTACTTCCATTTATTTGTTTCGTTATTACTTTTATTACTGCTTCTATAAAATACTTCTTAAGAAGTTATAAGTCCAGTCTCTACACTGTAAAGCTATTCAGATCTTATTATAGCTAGCTATTATTACTAGATAAGATATTCTATAGAATATCAGTCTTAGCAAGCCCAACAGGTCTAATAGAATTATATATTTATATTAAGAAATGTACTTTATTTATTTATTTATTTATTTATATTAAGTATACTGAACAGCCAGTATAACATATAAAGTTAAATATAAAATCTTATTTAAAAATCTTTTTTTAAAGAAAGAAGTAATTATCAAGATTATCTTACAGATAAATAGATTTTCTAAGTAAATATTTAATAATATTCTAAAGCTGCTGATCTTACTAAAAGAATATATAAATTAAATAAAATAAAACTTTCAAGTATATTAAATACTTAAGAATATTAATTTATTAAATTTAATTAATAAGGATCTGGCTAGACCTGTTAAAAACTATAAAAAATATAAGATTTAATATATTTATTTAATAATTACATAGTTATAGTTAACTTAGAATATATTAGATAAAATACTAGATCTATTTACAGATTCTACTGATATAAAAGAACTGGTGGATAATATATATAAAATATTTTAAAAAATTATTTTAAAAAATAATATTATACTTTGCTAAAGTATTATATATAATTTTATTAAATTAAGAAGATCTGAGTATACTATAATAATTAAATATATTAATAATTTCTGAGTAAATTATATTCTTATTAAGATTTTATAATATAGAATACCTGCCTTTACAGCTATATTTTTATTTTTTTAGAAAATATAGAGTAATATGCCTGCATGGGTTATCTATATAAAAGATAAAATACTAGAGAATATAAATATTATATATAATAATAGTAATTTCTATATTATCTATTAGAATACAAGAAAATAGTATAATAAATTTAACAGGATAGAAATAACAGCTATTATATAAAAAGATTAAAACTTATTATAAAAACTAAAAAGTACTAAAGAAAAGTAGAAGAAGATTATATATTCTATAAAAAATATTTCTTATAAAGAATATATTATTAGAATAAGAAAAATAATATTTAAGTATATTAATAGAGTCTGTAATTATTATAGATATTCTAGCTATAGCTAAACAAAGTATTAATATATTAATATAATCTTATATCTAAGATTATAATAATTATATATTCTAGATATCTAGTTCTTCAAGATTTAGAACAATTAATATAAAGAAGAAAAATTAGATTTAAACTTAAAAAATAATTTTAAAGCAGCAGAATCTATACCTGTAAAATAGATAATAGAAATACTTATTTAATATATTATCCTATATAAAATAAGATCAGATAATAAAAATTTTTTTTTAAACTTCTCTGGAATAGCAGTTAGAAGTATTACTAATTATTTATTATACTAGATCTATGATATAAACAATTTTTAATATATTATATTTAACTATATCTTACTAGATTATTACTATGATTTAGATATCTCTAATTTCTATAAATATAGAATATCTGATAGAGAAATTAGTGTTACTAGATTAACTAGCTATTAAATTCTAATCTTATCTATAAATAATAAATACCATGAGATTAAAATCAAGATATTTTATTAACTGGATCTTATATATAGTCTCTTATTTATAACTTTCTTATAAAAGAATTTCAGAATATATATAAATATAATTAATCTGATCCTATAAAAAGAAACAGATAATAAAATAATAAGATATCTGTAAGAAAATAAAAATATATTTTTTATATATACTTAGAATACAGGATTAATTCTTATTATAATTAATTTTCTATTATTATATTAATAATATAAATATATAGAATTCTGTAAGATTATCTTTATTATAAAGAACTAGCAGATTAAAATTAAATACTATAAGGATCTATACTGTGATATATATTTTTTAGAAAAAATAAAATACTTAATATTAAAAGATCCTATTCTAAGAATCTTTAATTTTATATAATTCTAATATATAGATATGCAGCAGGTAACCCCAGTTAGTTATAAAGAATTTAAATATTTTCTAGTAATAATAAATAATATTACCTGATTAGTTAGAATAGCTATATTAAAATAAAAAGATAATATTTTTATAAAGCTGATTTAGATGAACAATAAATATAAGAATATAATTAATAAATATATTATCTTATAGTATCTTGATAGAGGCTATAAATTTAATAGATTTAAAGAATAGATATATTATAAAGATTAAGAAATTTATATTATTATATTATCTCTCTGAATACCTGAGATAAATAATCTTATTAAGTATTATAATAATTTGCTTAACCAGATAAGTAGGATTATAATTTTTAATTTAGATTTACTTATAACTCTCTAGCTGTTTATTATAAAATTTATTATATAAATTCTTAATTATCTAGTCCCTGCAGGGAGTAAGATTAAAGAAATATCTATTTATCTATATAAATTATATTATAATCTCCCGAATCCTGATATCTTGCTTGAGTTCTTATATATATTCAGATATTATTATTATTAATATATATCTATAAAAAATTATATTACTTCTAGAAAAATAAGCCCCTGTGCTGATACTGGCTACTTAATTAGATTTAATAAAGATTATAATTATATTTATTTAATATAATATCTTAATTTAAATAAGATTAAATAGTCAAGGGATATGATATTCTATAAAGAATATATATATAAGAATAATTATAAAGATCCTGGTAGAGTAACTATAATATCTATATTTATTTTTAAAGATTTAATCATGCTGATGCAGGGCACCGGGATTAATTTTAATAAAATAATTATATAAGATATAAAAAATATAATTAATAATAATAAGACTTTTCTTATACAGGATGACACTACTGATCTTATATATAAAAAAATAAAGATTATATCTATATTAACTGAATTTATTATATCTATCTTTCCTGCGCCTATTAATCTGATCTATTTAATAGAGAATTCTTATGATTATAAAGTATTATTTATTAAATATATAAAATATAACTTCTGATTTATTAAATCTGAATTTTCTGCTATTACAATCACTGTACTGAGATAATTCTAATAAATTATAAAGAAGAAAAGTTCTTTACAACTAGAAAATAAATAGATAACTATACTAGAATAAGAATCTAATCTATCTTCTATATCTATTCTTAAATAATATAAGATTAATATACTAAGTATCTATATAGAAGTTATTTTATTCTTACTTATCTTATATTAGAAAGCAGCCATAGTTATATAGATTAATAAGATTAAATTAATAAATATATATAAAATAGTTAACTACTCTACTGGTACCTGTATAATCCTAGATAAATAAATATTTAATTTAAAGATTAATATAAAGAGGATTATTATATAATTTTATATTTAATAAGTGGTTTACAGTAACTGTTAGATATCTAATATTAATTATATTAAATTCTTTATCTTAATAACAAGCAAGATTGCTCTCAAAATATTTATAATTAATATAATAATAAAAAATCTTTATTAAAAATAATATAATATTATCTCTGTTTATCTATATGCTCAGATAAAAAATAAATAAATTTATATAAAATAATTAACTAGATTTCATGAGAGTCTCCCTGAATAAGTATATTTACTTAAAATAATTTTTTATAAATTATAACAGGCGGTATATTTATAATACTATATCTTTAATAAAAAATTACAGGAAGTTAGCTTCAAACCCCTGCTGAAGAATCTGTATATATATAAAAATAATAAGATATAATTTATTATTTAAATAAATAATTTTATTATTACTGGTCCTGAGCAGGCAGATCTAATCTTAATAAAATATTATTTTAATAAAGTATTCAGATTCAAGGAACTAGATGAATTAAAGATCTTATTTAATTATAATATTCTATATAATTATAAGATAAGTAATATCTTGCTCAGGCAGTCTATTTATATAAAGAAATATCTTATTATTATAAATATATAATTTTACTTAAGTATTACTATTTTTATAATATCTATCTATACAAAGATAAATTATACTGTGATATTAACTGAGAAAGTTAATATTAATAAATATTAAAGTTTTATAAATAAATTAAACTAGCTAATTATTAAAACTAAACCTGATTTATATTATATTATATTCTATTTATAGAGATATATATATACTCTAACTGTAATAGATACAAAGACTTTAAAGTATATATATAAATATTTATAAAATATTATCCCCTATAGAATCATCCTGGTGGTTAATTATATTAAAAAGATTAAAATTTATATAGATACTGTTTATACTAATTATAAAAATAATAAATTAATAAAAAAATATATTATCTTTTATACAGGCGGACTTATTACCTGGTTATTAAATAAATAAAATATTATTATACTCTTTTTTACTGTTATAAAATACTACGTATATAATATTACTATTAAAAATACTCTGTATATTAAGAAATTAGTACAGATATTTAATTTTAAAATATTAAATAATAATAAAATATCTTTATTCAGTAATACTGCTAATTTATTACAGATCCTTAACTAAAATATATATATATAATTTATTAGATAGCTAGATAACTGTTATCTGTTTATAGTAGATCTAATTAAAATAAATATTATATTAATCTAATATATTACAGGTACTAGTAACCCTGTAGATAGTTTTATTAAACTGCTGGATTAGAAAATATTCTATGATTTCTAGATCTTACTAGAAATAATCTTATTAGTTATTCTCCTGCGGTATCCAGGGAATAATACTTAATATATAAAAGATTATCTATCTAGAAAATATCTATAATTTTATTTAATATTTTCTCGCATACTTCTTTGCCTAGGGGGCCGTGTTGAAGTATTTATATAGGCTAGTCATGTACTGTACTTGGACTGCCTATAAAGTATCTCTTTATATTACTTTGTTTTATTCTTCTAGATAGCTTAATTCAACTCACTCTTTTACTTCTGTTTATTCGTTTCGTTATTGCTTTCGTTGCTGCTTCTGTAGAGCGCTCCTCAAGACTATGTATATGCGAAGCCATCTCCACCGCAACGCAGCCCAGCAACTAGTAACCCTGCAGTTAGCTAGTTCTTGCTTCATACTTTATGAGCGGAGCCTTACCCTCCATTGTTCTTTTGCAACTGCAATTATTCTTAAGCTTCAAATGGACCCCCGCTCCACCGACACCCTGCAGATATTCAAACGCATCTGGCCCCAACTATTCCCCGCCAAGCCCACCATCGCTGCAGACAATCTGCATTCCCATGCTGGCCGCGTCGTAATCATTACCGGTGATACCTCCACTCTGGGTCTGGGTCTGGGTCTGGCGCACGTTTTGCATCGTGCCGGATAATTCGACAACAACTCCGCCAGGCGAACTCATCTACACTCCCCCTTTCCTGTCCACCTCACCGAGCTTCCCGTCATCCCTATCTTCGGAAAAGCATCCCTAGCCCGCTCAAACAGACTAGACTTCCTCCTTAATAGCCCCGCTGTAGCATGTCTCATTCCAACTAAAACCACCACGCAAGGCCACGAACCCCATTTCAGCATCAACTGCGCTGCACGCTCCCTCCTCGCCTCTCTCCTTTTCCCAATTCTCACCTCTACAGCTTAAACTCCATTTACTACATCAAACTCCGTCCGCGTAATCTTTACCTCCAGCACAGTCGTGGATTTCCTCGCTCGGGCGGGCGGTGACCCGTCTTCGGCCCTCACTTCCTCCCCGGATCCCAAATCAGACACGAATGCGAACTACACCATCAGCAAAACAGGCAACTGGTTCCTGGCGGCCCATTTCGCATCGACCCTTGGGTCGAAGGGTGTGGTCAGCATTACTCAGAATTCGGGGATGATTGATACCCCGTTCTATGATAATGCTCCGAGGCTGAGTGTGAGGGTTAGTAAGCCCGTGTTTTACACGCTCGAGGTTGGGGTAAGTACCCCCCTTTGGGCCGGCTTTGAGAATGGGATTACGGTGGATTATGGGAGAAGGTAAGTCATTCCAATTTGGAGGTGGAATCCTGGGCCGGGGCGGGGGATTATTTGCTGGGGGCGATGAGGGATGGAGGGTCTGGGGAAATGGTGGAGTTTGTGGAATAGTGTGAAAGGTGTTGTAAATGCGTTTCGGTAGGTGGCTTTGTAAGAGATATGAGTATGATCGTGTATATAACTTATATAATAGTGTAAATCGTACATGTAGGCGGATATTACTACGTAGTCTCCATAGCTGATCGTAACGATAGCGGTATTTCTCACTATCTCCTTTTTTCCTCTACCACTACGCGTTAGCTGCTGCCTAAGCATAAACAGCTCTTTCTCCCCAATCCTATAGTCTATAATATGCACAAAAATGTACTTTCAATTCTATACATCATAATTCTGTTCATCTAGAATTGAATTTAGACTTGCATCAGATAACCTACTCCAGGATGGATACCGTAAATATATACTGAATATGAGCATGTTAATAGGTTCTGGGGTAGTGTCTTTGTGCCTTGCGGTTACTGTTGAGATGGATGTGATCTCTAGTTGTGGTAATATGTAGCGTACTGACAATTATGAGAATATGTTGTACACTTTCTAAGAGTGATGGTTTACAGCCAGCACGTCTCAATTGGGAACATCTTCAAAGACAGGTGGCATATCGATATAGGCTTGATGACACTTCTCTCAGCCACCCGGGGCTGATTGGGAAGTAGGTGAGCCGCTTCCTGAATGTGACACCTTTCATCGCAGTCAAAATCAAACTTTGTCCTGACAAATATTCACTAAGATTAAATAATTACATATCGAAACTATATCCACACCATTAAGTATATACGTCTCCTCCCAAACCAACAAACTTTATACAACCCCTGATCACCACACTCACCTCCCCGAATATCACCTCAGCTCCAAATCATTACATCTTATTCAATCATTTCCAAGGCAACCCCTCCCCCTTACACGCATCTACCTCCCACTTCTCAAAGTACCAAAGATGGGCCTCGAAATGCAACAAATTTGGGAACCCAACATCCCCCCTCTTATCATCCCCATCCTGAAACACCACCACATCCTGCGTACTCACACTCTGATTATTCCCCGAGCTAATCCAATACTCAGGACTAATATGCTTGTACCCCATCACCTCCAACGGCACCCTGGGCACCGGATCATCCGTATGCGCGAACCGGTAGTTCGCCCCCTTGTTCTGATTCGTAATGAACTCTGCTAGTTTGGGGTTCGCTACGCGCGGTGATGCGTACGCGTATAATGTTGCGTTGAGCCCGTCGGTCTCGCGGATATCTGCTGCTGCGAGTGTCGCGATGGCGGCTCCCAAGGAGTGGCCCACGATGACGAGTTCGTAGTCGGGGTATTGAGATACCGTGTTGTTGAGCGTGGGGGTCAGGGTCTTGCGGACGTTTGTCCATGAGCTCCAGAAGCCGAGCTCGGCTTCGCACCCGCTGCAGAGGTTGGGGTCCGTGTAGACGAAGGTGAAGTCCGCTAGCCAGCTGCGGATTGAGTAGCTGCCCCGGAAGGCGAGGATGATGGCGCGGTGGGTGTGGTCCACGGCTAGGTAGCCAGAAGTGTCGGTGGGGGTGGTACTAGGAGTTGGTTAGGATTGTGTTGGTGGAAGGAAGGGAGGGGAATGTACTTGGAGAAGTCGGTGATGATTGTCGCATTGGAGGCTTCGACTGCAGGGCAGTTCTGTGCCGAACAGGTTATTTTGTGGCCTGCCTTGCCGGCATAGTTGGGCTCGCAGTAGGAGGCTGCGGCGTATTGGACCCAGAAGGTGAAGGTGTCGAGTTGTTGAGTGGTGATGTCTGGAGTATCGGGGAATTGGTCAGTGGGGGAGAGGAATGAAGTTCTTTGGAATGTGCATTGGTACCTCTCTTGTGAAGAGCCCTGCCTGGGAGGGCATTACAGCCGGCTATGGCGGATGCAGCCACGAGTAGGGACTTGAGGAGACGCATGGTGATGATGATACTGGGCAGATGATTGACATCGTTACACAGGGCAAGTCGATCATACTTATGTTTCTGATGTGAAAAGTTTTTGTTCTGCCCAACGCTTTTCCATCACATGAACCAAAGGTAAAATCGGCGATCACATCCATTATCTTCAGCTGTACGGATCGAGCTGTGGGGGCTACTGCATTCCTATTTCCTTCAGCTGGACTGGATTGTGGGACTACTAGCAAATCCCGAATTGCCGAGTCTAGGGGATGGCCTATCCCCTGGCAGGGATACAATTGGAATTAGAATGCAACTATCGAATGTTTGCTTGTTTTTGGTTATCCGATCGACGATCGTCGACTATCGACAAATCAGGGATCGGGATTGGCAGGGGGTGAACGGGGCACACGGGAGCGGCCCAAATTTAGGGCATCACAGAGGATCTGGTGGAGACGATAGATTTCTGCAGGCAGCCACTCACGAACTCCTCCATCCACGGTTAATTCAGGTACACGGCGACAATTGTCCGCTGCTGGCCACGTGTAATTGTCATTTTGGTGCTTGACGGTACGACTTTATCCTAATTGCTGTAGATCTAACGAATATTCCCCGAGACAAGCACACGGACATCTCCGCTGCTGACCCACTGTGAGATTCGGTTTTCATCGGAACCCTGCTAGATCCAAGGTTCTTAAGAGACATTTCGGAATGTGTGTGCTTAGCCAAGACAACTAGTCTTCCTGCAGTGCCGTCACTACCTCGGCTGCTCCTCGTTGCCCTGCTCGAATGGCCCCCTCCATGTACCCACGCCACACTGTGGACGTTTCTGTTCCGATGAAATGCACTTTACCATGCGGTGCAGCGAGATCAGTACCAATGGTGGTCAGTAAGCCGGGTGTCATGGCTGGACAGGGTGCTCCAAGGAAATAAGGCTCCTTACTCCATTCCATTTCCAGGGTATTGACAGACTTGGGGATGTCTTTTACGAACTTGCTGAAACATTTGCAGAACTGCTCCCATACTTGATTGAACCGATCACCCTGGGACAACTTGGACCATGCTCGTCCGCGACTCCCCACGATGAAGCATGTGATAGACCATTGGTCATCGGTGGGTACACTCGTGTCCCGCGTGAAGGTTATGGGGCCACCCGCAGAGTCGATAATCCCCGTAAACCGAGCGTTGCGCCACCATGGCTCTTGAAAGACGAAGATCATCTTACTGTAGTAGCCCACGATCGTATGGTTGCTTAAAACATGCTTGGCTTGTGGAAGTGGGGGATAGAAGGAGATGCTTTGGTACAAGTTCGTAGGAATAGACACGATAACGCGTTGACAACTAAACGAACTGCCATCAAGTGTTTGGACCACGCAGGGACTATCGTCATGAGACTGACTGATTGACGTGACAGGCACGCCCAAGAAGATGTCGGATTGGTTGAGCTCATCTGCCATCTTCCGAGCGATAGTTTGGGTTCCTGCGCCGTTAGCACATTAATGTCAAGCAGGCTTGACGATCGTTGCTTTACCTTGCCTGGTGCGTAGGTACTGCGCTCCATCCTTCTCATCCGACAGGAGATTGTCGATCCCACTTCCACTTTTGAAATAATACAGCATATACAACGCACTAACTTCCTTACTATCCACCCCAAGCAGCCCCGATGAAATAGCATCTGCCATGTGAACTGCATCCTGCGATCCAGACCTATCAACGCAAAATTCCTCGAAGGTCATATTATCCACTTCCTTGGCCTCTGGAAACCCTTTTGGGTCGTCCAAGTCCATCCGCGAGGACTCATCTCGCAGAATAATCATCAATTTCCGCGCAAGCCCAGTCTAAACGTCATCAGTAGCCGACAGCACCTCCTTGATCTATGTTTAACTTACCAAAGGCCATCCGTACGGTATCTTGCGAATCACCCCCTCACCTGATTCGAGAATATCATCTCCACGCGTATACTGTACCACCCCATCCAGTCCGTACCTCTGATGGAGTTTGAAAATCTCACTCTGGTTCGTATCATTCACCCAAGCCGCTCCTAGATCATAGTATCCCTTTTCGCTGGACTTCACGGTCAACGTCTTCCCGCCCACTCGGTCCGTAGCTTCCAGGATACACAAGCTGAATCCTGCTGCCTGGATGGAATGCGCTGCTTGGAGTCCGCTGAGTCCGGCTCCCACGATTACCACATCGTAGATTTTAGCAGTAGGATCTTTGGATGCAGTCATATTAAGCTCAAGGGTTACAGTAGTGGGGATCGGAGAGTTGTGTGACAGCATTTGTCGGAGGTTTTTTATGCTAGGTAAACTGAGGGGGGGGTGGAACACAAAGAGGGTGGCTGGTTGTTGCTTATCCTGGGCCGCGGTTTATCAATCCGCCAATCAGATGTCCATAGGTACTGACTCGTTAATATAAGAGAAGATTTGGGTTTCCGATTATATATCGCATTCTAGTATAATACATACCTAGCAAAGAGGTCTAATGAAACTCGAACTGATGACAATCAGAGTATGTTGTGGACAGGAAATGTACGCTCCAATCGGCGGTGACGAAAGTCGAGAGAATATCTTGGCGAACCGGCGAAAAATTGAGCTGGTTGAACCGCCTCGGACCCGCACAAACCAATACAAGAAGAGCGCAGCAAACACGTTGAACGCGATGTATGCCCACATAAGTCCAAAATTGCGCCAACGATCGGCATAAGAAGCGGATAGTAATGTGAGATAAACATTCGAGTCAGTCATCTCGCAGTATTCACAGTTGGCGGTTGCCTGGGGATTGTAAACAGAACCTCCAGCGATTTTCATGTAATCGGCGAGGTAACTGGCACAAGTCTCGTTGGCTGGAGGTTGAACGATTACCAATTCCAGACCAGAGCAGTGAACTGCAGTATTCGCTAACCCGGCCGAAAGCATGCCGCCAACGAGATAGGTCATCGGGGATACTCGATACATGAAGATCCAGAATCCTGGAAGACTGGCCGGACTGGCCATGACACTGTGAAGGTGTATTAGACGGACCGAAATTGAAATCCTAAGATGTAGACAGTGAAACGTACCCGCAAAATATTAAACACATAGAGAACAGTAGCAGAGCTAGTGTTGCACCGACCTCAGCAGTTGCGACGCTAGCAACCACCATGATCGTGAATGTACCACAGTGCATCATGAAAGACCACACCAGAAGAAATATGAGTCCGCTCCTTTCATTCACCGCATGAGTTTCCTCGGCGTTATGATACATCCCAATGATGTAGTAGAATGGAAGATAGATCAGCACTGCCGCAAGAGAGTTCCAGGGGATGTCAACTATGATGTTGGCTAACATGAACGCAGACCAAGCATATGTCTTGGCTGGCCTTTCACGGACCTCGTACAAGTCGCGTTGCTTGATTAAATTAGGCATGGTCTGGTAAGCAAGGAATGCGAAAATAACAAGGAGCATGAATATCGCGAAAGTCTGGTGCTGAAGACCTAGGACCGTAACTTCCGTATTTAGAAATGAAAGTCCAATAAACAGGGCCTGCATAGTGTGTCAGATATTTAAAGCCGACAGCCTGGGGTCGCTCGTATGGACATACCGCTCCGAAGCAGAGTATCAGCTTAGCATAGATGTATGACGGAGAGCGCCAGTACTGTTCGAAAACCCGCTTTGTACAAAGACCCAGCTGGATGTGAAACGGGGTCGCATATTGCTGGACTTGCGCGGCCCCTTTATTCAGGCCAGGAGAGCCGGACTGCTCAAGCCGTTCAAGCTCCTTTCGCGTCTCTTGGAATTCACGGCTCTCTTTCCATGTGACCGGCCAGTCACGCACCGAAGTACTCCCGGGGGCAGCACCGATGACTTCCAACATCCATTCCGCCGGATTCTCCTCTTCCGCACAGGCCCTTGCCCCATATCGCTCAAAGTAGCCAATAAGGTTCTGTGAGTTAGACCCAATTGGCCCAAAGTATACTGTACGGCCACCTCTAGCTAGTAGAAGAAGCCGATCGAATTGCTGGAAAAGAATAGCCGAGGGCTGGTGGATGGTGCACAAGATGGCCTGACCATGGTTCGACAACTTCCGGAGTAGCAGAGAGATAGACCATGCCGTCTGGCTGTCCAGCCCCGACGTTGGCTCATCGAGAAAGAGTAGTAAATCAGGCTTTGCAGCTAGTTCAACGCCAATAGTCAATCTTTTCCTCTGTTCTACATTCAGACCTTCTCCAGGAACACCAACGACAGCGTCAGCGTACGGTCTCATTTCGAGCAAATCAATCACCTCTTCCACATATTGCAGCTTTTCAGCTTTACTGATAGAGGCAGGCTGGCGGAGGAGAGCACTAAACTGAAGTGCTTCCCGAATAGTGCTGGTTTCCGGATGGACATCTTGCTGCTGAACGTAGCCTACCCTGCGCTGAAAGGACGCATCTCGCGGGGTTCCGTTGACGCAAATGTTGCCGGATACAACGCCTGTTTTCACCCTGCTTGCTAGAAGATCCAGGAGTGTTGTTTTTCCAGCCCCTGAAGCGCCCTTTTTCGAGGAGTTAGTTAGATTGAAGATTTGACGAAGGTTATATTATACTCACCATCAACGCAGTCAGAGTGCCTGGGGTTACCCAGCCATCAACGTGATCCGCAATTCGTTTCATTTCGCCCTTGATCGGAACATCGTAGCAAACATCTCTCCAGTGCAAGGTATTGGATTCAAAGCGGAACTTGAGAGACTGGTCTTCTTGACGCCCTTCATGGCTGTCAACGCAAGAATGGCTTGCCGGCGCTGCTTTTTCGGCACTGCTCTCTTCGTCATGGGCGTGTTCCCCGTTAACACGGGCTATCCTATGCTTACGCTGGAATACCAACACTTCGCCTTTGGAGTAGCTGAACTTCACAAATTCGGCAATGAAGAGGTATGTAGCCATGAAGAACAGAATGAAAGCGATAAGAATGCCGAAATTTCTAACTTTCTGTCAGCCAGAGAGTTAGTTCGTTTGGACATCGGTGGTCACTAACCTCCAGGTATGAGAATAATAGTACCCATAGTTTGCCTCTACATATGCGTCTCCGCTGACCACGCTCGAGGCAGAAGTAGCGCCTGCCACAGAGCAGGTTCGATCTGTAGCTGGAATATTCTCATAGCCCGGACCAGAAGGGACAAAGCTTGCACATTCGAATTCGCGATCATGAAACTCGTTCGCCACAAGAGTGTCGTAGGAGTATGCGATCGGGTTGATGTAGTTGAGCCAACGCAGCCAGACTTGCATGTTCCGGGTAGGCAGCACAAAACCGGTGTATACAACTAGCCCAATAGCACCAAGCGCAATGGGAGTGAGAGCCTGTGCAATTGTACGGGTCAGTTGAGCAATGGTACGGAATATCATGGACATAGTCGAGGTCGACATGAACGCGAATAGTAGATATATGACCACATGACCCGACTCCCGCCGCAAGTTCGACATGCAGTATAACGGCAAATTGAAGGACAGCGTAGAGAGGATTTTGCACGGTAGATCGCATATCATGGAGGCCATCGCTTCTGACGATCGGTCGCTGGGCATACAATGCCAATATCTGCTCAGTCAGCATCACGATGCTATTGAAGGGCCATAACGCTCACCTCTAAAGCACTGTTGAGTGCGTTAAAGAGCAAAGCAAAGAACAGGAGAATACATCGATCTGTGAAGCTGGCGGAAGTGTCCGAAAGATGGTAGAAAACACTACCAAGTATAAGAGAGAGAAAAAAGTTGCCAAAAACCGTTACGATAAAGAAAGAAGGATCCCCAAGAATCCTGTGGTAGCCCCGTCGCATACACAAAGCTATCTGTTGCAACACAGAAATTGTGTAGGGAGATTTTTTCGTCCTGAAATTTGAGTCAATGACAGCTCAAATCAGTACCCACAGTGCCCGCTTACATCAAAGGAGACCTTTCGGCATTCCGGGAGTTTTCAAATTTCTGCAACATGGGTCCCCCAATCGGATGGTCTTTCTCGAAGCTCGATATTTCTCCTAGAAGTTTAGCTCTCAGGGCACTCTGTTCCCAACACTGTGCAAATTCGAGAGCCGTAGCACTATCCAAGCCACGAGTACTGTTGTCCCAGCACTGTATACAACTTTGTGTGAGAGCCAATTCTGCAATGCTGACTCGCTTTCTCTCTCCGCCACTGACGCCGCGAATAAAGTCGTCGCCAACCTTAGTATTGACTGTATGGGAAATTCCAAAGACCGCCATAACCACATCGCGCAGATGAGTTGCATAAGTTTCGCGAGAGACTCCGGGCAGCCTATTGTGAGGTGTTCTCGCCAGGGCCGCATACTGGAGGGTCTGCCCAACTGTCAAATGTGGGAAATGGACGTCTGTTTCTGCCTGATACGTCACGTCCCCTCGGAACTTTTGGTGCATCAAATCCCATTCAATCCCTATATTTGTTCAAGATTGAAGGTATATTGTCAGTTCTCCGTCTGTATGTGCCTCTCCCGGTCAGACTCCCACCTTGATAGTTAAATTCCGTTGACTCGTCCAAGAACAGTCCTTTAGTCTGACCGGCGATGGTCTTCAATAGAGTTGATACACCACTAGACGAATCATGTTACATTGAAGAGACGTAGACCAGGGAATTAAGAACTCACCTGCCAGGCCTACCCAGGACAAGGAGCATTTCTCCGCTGCGCAAGAGCCCGTCATGATTTTTTAATATCTGCAGTTTATGGTCTCTGCGGTTGATCAAGCCGCCAACCAGATCACCCAACTGCAAGATAGCGTTCAAGAAATCCTTCTGATAGGCTGTTGAGCGGCCATAGCCATGGACACTGAGGTTCCGGAATGACACACCCGCCGTACGCTGTGGGAACCGATCAGGATCTTGCGAGGACAAGTGAAGTACAGTCCTCGCCCAGTGACTCGCATTGAACTTCGGAGAATTGGGGTCCAAACTCGGATCACAGTGTGTCGTGAAAGGGTTGGGCGGCATACCATCCTGCCGAAACCGTGTCGAGTCTGCCGTGAGCCGTCTGGCAAGATTCATAATCTTGCGCTGGTCTTCAGTCGATATGTCTCCTTGGTACACCTCTGCACTAACAATATCCGTATTGCTACCGGAGTTGACTGACGTAGTCATACTGGTGTCTTCCCTGTCATCCATTTTCGGGCTATATGGAATTCAAAGTTCCTTTCTGTCGCTTGCAGGCCGATCGATGGCGAGAGAGTATGCAAAGCGAGTCAAACGGAAACGTGGAAGACGAATTTGAGGCACTCTGTTAGTGATGGGATCACCGGTAAATCACGAATAATGGTTGAACACATATGACAGAGAGCGCCATCGAATGAATCAACTTGAAACTAAAGGATCAACCAAGTACAATGAGACGCAGTCTTGTTCGCTATATATATGTTATGGAAGTCAATGCGAGACGGACAGCTATAGCAAGCAAGCCCCTTTTGATAGTCATATTTGCTAGCCATGATGTAATGTGAGAAATCCTTTCGTTTCAATTCTCTGATTTGCGATGCTTCGTGGGCGCCGAAGAAGCGACATGATAGCTGCTATTGTTAGTTCGGCGCCGAAGTTAGTGGGGAATCGGAGGACATCGGCGTTGTTCCTGCATGCCATGTCGGAGCTTTCGGCGGCGAATGACTCCAGGGCTTTTCCTCAAGCTCCTCTTCCATCCTCTTCCCAGCTCTTTTCTTCACGGGAATTCCGCAAAACTCCAAGTGAAGAGATCATGTCGGTAGTAACACAAGGCTCCGACCCCCTGCATAAGGCATGCGATACGTGCAGAGCCAGGAAAACGCGATGTAGTGGGTCGAGATTCCAGTCGGTCGGAAGAGAACTTCCTCCAGGTCGGTGTCTGACTAATCTTGTTTTCACGCCAGAAATCTCGGGCAACACTGATGCCTGCGACTTCTGCCTGGTATATCAGGCCGCCATGTCTCGCTTTTCGGAATGCTGATTGTTCATTATTGTTCATTAGTCCCAGCACCTTCCCTGCTCCTTTACTCCAGTCAAGCGACCAAGAAAGCGCAAGTATGACGCGTCAGGTACAAACAGAACACTAGCTTCGGACTGCCACGGAAGCTAATCTACCACACCAGTTTTCATACCACTGTCCTCCACATACCAACAGTCCGTTCGTGACCTTCCTGGTCCGCAGTTAGGCTCCGAAAATGTGGGCTATCAGCAGCCGGGACTGTATATCGACTCTTTGCTTGCAAATCGCCAAGCCTCTCGCATACACGGAGATGCCAGTCATCCAGATCAGGTATTGTCTGGCCCTTTTGCTCATCGTGCTCCTATCTGACCATGGCCTCGCAGCTGACCACTATCTTTGGCCCAAACCCCAACATCTCTTTCTTCCCTGAGCGACGGGTTCGCGCCATCAGTCAGTGATTGGGCCACAACCGGCTCGATCAGCTACTAGATGAAATACGCGCGGTGGTTGCAACCAAGGTCAAAAATAGTTGTGCCATCCTCAGTCATATATACAACGACACCTGGGCACCGGAAAGATCCAAGTCCCGAGTCGTGACATTATCGACGGACACATTTCTGGTACCTGCGCCTTGACTGACCTCTTCTATTCTCTTGCTGGCAATAATAACCCTCTTGCAGCCTACTTTGACTCGATACATCCGATCTATCCATTTCTTTGTCCAGATACCTTTCGTGCGCGTGTAGCGTCGCAGGATTTGGTCCAATCACTAGGAACAGATAAGGTTTGGGCAGCACTATTCTACGCAATAGTGGCGATTGGGTGTCAGAACAATGAAGGAGGAAGCTTTGATACTGGTGTGGGGGAAGCCTGGTCATACTTCGAACGGTCGTTGTCATGTTTCCAGGATCTCCTCTTCGGAAGAGGCTCATTGACTGCAGTCCAAGTGTGTTGCTCCCGTTAATATCACAGTTCATGACTAATGCGGTTTCATTATGCTAGGCACTCCTCGCCATGGTATCTAGCCCGTCATCAAGCACCATAATACAAGACTGACATCTTTCACAGGCCATATTTTCATCGACGGTGTCTGCGTTCAACTTCGAACCCTTAATGCTAACAGAGGCTGCCGTTATGGCACAAGGTTTAGGGTATCATCGTTCGAATAGTGCACAAGAAGGTCCGTGCCGTCGCACGTTCTGGGTGCTCTACTATATGG
This sequence comes from Aspergillus neoniger CBS 115656, assembly GCF_003184625.1. Taxonomy (NCBI): domain Eukaryota; kingdom Fungi; phylum Ascomycota; class Eurotiomycetes; order Eurotiales; family Aspergillaceae; genus Aspergillus; species Aspergillus neoniger. The sequence continues at coordinate 163,180 of NW_020291140.1, read as the reverse complement.
AGAAGACGTCCTGCTTTGCGACTGGTAAAACTTCGGTGAGTTGAGTATGTCCGTTATCATCAAACTATTCTTCTAAATCAGGGTTCAATGGGTCTAGGTATTGGATGATGCCAACATAAGCTGTGCAATTCCCGATATGATGGAGTCCACTTTCCACGACTATGACTGGTTCTTTAACTTCGTCAAATATGCCCGTCTAGTCTCCAAGATTCACCAATCTCTCTTCACAATCAGCTCGGTTAGTCAGCCGCTGTCCAACTATAATTCTGTGGTTGAGAGCCTACGTATAGAATTGGAAGCCTGGCGCGCGACCATTCCGACCCGGTTTCGGCCAGGCGAAAAATTCAAAACTCGTTCTTTGCACGAGCCCCTGGCGGTCCAAATTGCTTTGATTACCCACTTCCTTTATTTGAACGCTCTCCTTACACTGTCGTGGACCGTCCTTCACTATGGAGCCGTCCATTTGGGGTCAACACAACAAGAAATTATGAAGCGCGACTTGATGCGGACTGCTCGAAGTGTCCTGGAGCTCACCGTGCACATCGAGGTAGCGCCTTCCACACCGGTCTGGTAAGCCTCTACTATATTTCTGAGTCATAAAACGACTACTAAGTAGTGACCTACGCGGTCTTGCTGTGCCACAGGATACTCGCTGTCTTGCCACTATCATCGCTGATGATCTTATTCGACCTGGTGGTCCACAACGCCAACCACCCGGAAACTGGTCTCAGCCTCGCTCTTCTCGACATCGCCGGCGGGCACTTTAGTAGGCTAGAATATGCCAGCAATGGTGCCCTTCCGGGATCTCTAATAGCAGTTTGCCCATCTTGCTCGTCAATACGTTTCCGAGACCCGCAAGCCCAAGTCTATGTCCAGAGACTCCAATGAGAGTAGCATTTCATTTCAGGCTCAGGACCGGGTAGGAACCTCTCCGTCCGCGCCAGAACCCACAACCAGTGTCGCCCCCGCAGATCCAACGGGGCTGGTTGCGCCGGCGGTGCTCCCGCAGGGGCCAGAACCTGTCGCTTCAGAAGCTCCCGGGGTCATGCAACCTTGGAGCCCTGCTTCTCTTGATCGGAGTGAAGCGCTTTTCCTGCCTTATATCGACGATCCAACTTACTATTTTGGGGATTTGCAGTTGCTTGGTATCGATTTAAAAGATCTGTTTGACCATTCATACAGTTACCAGGAGTGAGCGATAGTGGAGTGTAGTACCCAACTCAGCGCTACATGTACCAATTTCGCCTCTCACATCATAGGCCATTCATAGTTATCGTTGCCAGTACGTCTCACTTTCTTAGCTCATCCTCGTTCCTGGCCAAACACTACCCTGAAAGTGGATCAAAGTTCGGGGCTTCCTTGCAGTCCAAACGCAGCATCGATCCAATCGATCCAATTGTCACCCTATGGCCGACTGACAAAGAACTTCCGCAACCACAGGAATGCAAGTATAATATGCGATGCATCATGACCTTGTCGAAAAAATACACCCTGAAGGGCTGATCGTGCGAGTGGCCTAGTTTTGCCGGAAACGGAAACGCGGCCTACTAATGACATCCATCAGTCACGTGCAGTGTATCCTCTCTAGCAATATATTTGCGAGCACGTCTTGTCAACTTTCTACAATTGTCACGAACCCGCTGTAGTCGAAGAATATTCTTTATGTTTTTTTTTATGTTTTTTTTTTTTTTTTTTTTTTTTTGCGCCTGCGGGCTTCCTCTATATAGAGCCCGTACGATGTCGTACGGTCGCTCCGCTTCTCTAGCAATGGAGCAAGAACTTCGTCATAAGACCAGCCAGACAATGTCTCCGACCCCAGCATTGAAGGTCGATCGTCCGCACGGGTTCAATCTGGCCAGCAAGGGCGCTGGCGTTTGAGGAAACGTCCCATATCCCTACCGACTATGTGAGATACATACTCTAGTTCACCTTCTCCGTTGAACCGATACCATGCTACCGCGGCGGCCAGACTTATCCACTCAAGCGCGATAAACCTTCAAGGGAAGGGGGGTGTGACACGACAAAATGTATGCCTTCATATCGCCGTATCTCGTGATGGCCGCATGTGATTATCCTCCTGAGAAGCGATTGTCACAGCCTGAACCCGACATTCACTTCAATATCGATGCCAACATTACCATATTGGCCACATTCCTGGCATCCCTAGAATTAATCTGACGATGGGTCGGGAGTTGATTCGCCATTCAGTGGTGCAGTTTGTCAGTGTCTAATCGTGAGGGGGCCCGTTACTGTCCGCATCGTGCCTATGACGTTTTCGTTCGGACTGCTCGGTCGGAGAATGGATTAGCAACCGTGATGAAAACAGTCGTCTGGGACCGGGATATACCTGATGCAATCCGAAAGGTAGCTGGCAGTACATCTCCAGGGCGTGAAGCCTAGGATGGCACCTGGATCAGTCGCAAGGTGACCGCAGCTGTTGCACATCCAGGCGGTGTGGCTAGATGTGCTTGGCCATGAGATGCAGGACACTCCGGCAGGACGGAAGTACTCGGTGGTTCTTCGAGTATCTTTCTGTCACACTGTCTGAGCCCTGGGGAATGGTGGGAGTGAGTACTAGCAGCCTGAAGAGTGGAGGGAGTATCTCATTACACAGTAGATACTATCCAGCGATGGTCACAAGTTCAACCCCGCACATGCACTCCGGCTTGCCGAGAAGCGCGCGGGTCCTCCCAGATTGGCTAGTCCTGCGGGACTGGACCGTGTTACGTCCCGCGACAGCCAATGGCTCGCGTTGTTGCCGGCATGAGATCGAGACATTGGCCGCCAATCGGCCCTGCTGGGCCCCGCCTGGATATTCCCCGACCTTTCAAGGTCTCCCTTCTTCATCTGCAAGCCTCGAGCTTGTCTCTCCATCCCTCCGCCACAGTGGTACGATCGTACAACTTCATCCCCTGTACCGTCACTATGGATGCCAAATCGCTGCAACAAGCACGTGGGACGCCGCCTCCCGAAGAGCGTCGTCCCCTTCTCGGTGCCGATGGTGAGGTTGTACAGTATGAAGTGGACGACGACATAAAGGGTAGGTCCCAACAACCAGCATCACGATGGATATTGGTTTGGGCCAAGTCAATCTTTATCACGGCCATCCTCTTGATTATGTGTATACTGCTGGTCCTGTCCTTGCTCTTTCTGGGCCTAGGTATCTCTGGCCTCCCCCATGGCCCGTCCGAGAAACCATCGTCTCCACACGCTCCTATCAAGAATGTGGTGGTACTCGTTCAAGAAAATCTCTCATTTGACACCTACGCGGGAGGCCTGACATACAACTCTACAATTGACGGCCTCGTGAATAGAAAGTATTGCAACCCTTCCGATATAGAAGATCATAAATCGCACCAAGTCTGTGCCAAACCTACCGCCAAGAATGTCGCCCCCGATGATCCCGACCATTCCATCGCGGGTGGATCAATGCAGATCTACAGCACTTATCATCCGGATAACATCAGTAGTGCTTCCATGCAAGGATTTGTGACAGAACAGGTCCGCTCATACGGCATCGACGGCGACCTCTCCCGCGCGGCCGAAGTCGTCAACTACTACACCCCGGACCATGTCCCTGTCCTCAATGCTATGGCAGAGAACTTTGTACTGTTTGATGCCTGGTTTGCTGCAGTTCCGGGTCCTACTAATCCCAACCGCGCCTACTTGACGTCTGGAACTAGCTATGGGCATGGAATGAACGACATTGGCTTTTTGACCTCGGCTCTGCCTCAGGTGTCAATATTCGAACAGTTGTCCAACGCTAACATCAGCTGGATCAATTATTCCAACACGACTGGCTTCCTCCCCGATGCACTGTTCTATAAGTGGACTCTGAGGACCGGAAAGTCCGAGACACACATCAAGCCCATCGACGAGTTCTACCGCGACGCCAAGGCAGGCACCCTTCCACAGTTTACCTGGATCAATCCTGAATGCTGCAAGTACATGTCATTCCATCCTCCGTCCCCTATAAATATGGGCGAGGGATTTATCAAGAGTATCTACGAGGCGCTTCGATCCTCACCGCAGTGGAACGAGACCCTCTTCATCCTGACCTTTGACGAACACGGAGGTTTCGCGGACCACGTCTCCCCGCCTGAGAACGTGCCCCCTGGTGACCATCGTACTCATAAAGAGTGGGCTCTAGACGGAAGCAGGATTGAGTTCAAGTTCGATCGACTGGGAATACGCGTCCCCACGCTGCTGATGTCTCCCTGGGTTGGGAAGGGTGTTGTACAGAATCGCCCCATAAATCAGCCAAACGATTTCACTCATACTTCGATTTTAAAGTATCTCTCTGAGCTGTGGGATTTGCCTGTATTGACGCCGAGAGTTGCCTGGTCGCCGAGTTTCGGGGGCTTGATCACCAACAGGTATCGGGAAGATACCCCTGAGAAACTTCCTGAGCCTGCTGACTTCTAGATGATCTATAAGGGAGGTTATATGATAAATGTAATGACTACAATGGATCATAGGTTGCACACATTCTGCATATGATATTTGCTGAGGACTGGATCTGGCTCGAGAACAGTGTCAATTACTTGATTAATTATTCTATTATCGTTCATAGTTATAAAGAATGGCAAGCTATCACAATTGAACAAACAAACTGGTATCTCGGAAGCAAATGATCACTTCTCCACACGACTTACATACTGCCTGGGTGGATGAGCCTCCATCCCTTCTCCCCTGCACTGCAGCAATCACCTAACGCCTTAGAATCCAAGGAACTTCTTCCGCTTCGACTTGACCGACCGCGACCTCGATCGCTGCGTGATCGCCGAGTTTCTCGTGTTGACCCGATCGATATCGTACGGGTTCGCCTCATACTTCCGACCTTCACGCTCATCACTCGACACCGATGCCGTAGCCACCGACTCGGCGCGCTCAAGGTCCAACTCCCGATCGACCTTAGTCTCATCCACTCCATCAGCGACCGCCTCGGCCTCTTCCTTGGCAACTTCCTGGCCCTTCTCCGAGTTCAGCGACTTTTCAGCGAGTTTCCTCATGAATGCATCCGCTTCTCCAGCATACTTGCATTTGCGTCGAATAGCGGCACCATACTTGTAGAAGATGAACGGGAAAGGCAAGCAAGCGACCGACAGGAAAGCCGGAATGCACGATGCCCAATGAATACCCAGGTTCTGGTACATGTATGTCGTGAAGAGAGGGAATCCCGCGCCAAAGCAGCTTCGAATGATGGAATTGGCTGCCAATACTGAGGCAGCATAGATCGTGTACGCGTCAATCAGGTACGACATGATATTTAGGAAGACGAGGACCATGCCGAATCCGAACGGAGCAGACGCAATGATACTGACGATCCAGTGAACGTTGAGACCGTTGGTCCAGGCGAACCAGAACAACCCAATCGGAATGGTGATACTGCCGATCATGGAGGGTGGAAGACGTGCCTCGGGAGGTGCAAACCCACGGTGTTTCTCATGCACACGTTTATACCGCTTGTTGTCCCACATGTTGTATCCTACAGCTGACATCATTCCGACCATAACTCCCAAGAAGGGCAGACTGCCCACTCCTTCGTTCCAGCCGCGCAATTGTTGGTAAACGATCGGGAAGGCGTCGAAGAGCATGTACAGCGTGCCATATACGATGGCCATGTATAGCGAGAGAAGGAAGACAATGGGTTCAGCGAAGAGGAGGATCCATGGGCGCAAGAGAGCCGCTCCGAAGGCGCTGGTCACGGAGACACGGCCACGTTCGACGTCGAGTTTGCTGATGTACGTCTTGCCGGTGAGCTTGCTGAGACGGTCGGCGCGCTTGCGGAGGAGAACTGGGGCGTAGGTTTCGGGAACAAGCAGGAACTGAACAATCCAGATAAAGCCAGTGAATGCGGCCAGGAAGCCTTCAACCCATTTCCAACCTGCACTTTGGCCCAGGAAACCGCCGATGACGGGCCCAAGGGTCGGTCCGAGGAAGGGACTACCCGCAAAGACACTCATCGCCAATCCTCGCTGTTCAGCGGGAAAGACGTCTGCAATTAGTCCACCGGCGTTGGTTAGAGGACTGGATCCGAATGAGCCAGCGAAGAATCGCAGGATGATGATTGTCCATGGGTTTTTCGAGCCTGTTGCACCAGCACTGAATACGGCCAGGCCCATATACGAGACAAAGAACACAAGTTGGCGGCCGATGAGTTCACTCAGCGGTGCCCAGACAAGGGGCCCAACAGCAAACCCAAGCACGAACAGTGACACACCCAGAGTGGCTACCTCAGTACCGATGTTGAAGTGCTCGATCACTTGGTCAATACTGCCCGCATAGGCGGACGAGGCCATGGAAACGCCAAAGGTCGCGAATGCGGCAATAATGGTGTAGGCCCATTTCATGTTCTTGTTGAAGAGCATGGGGTTACGTGGGTCATTGGGAATCCATTCTACGACGAATGGGTCGGACTCGGTCCCTGAGCCGACATAGGGATAGTCGATGATCTCCTGAGTGACAACACTCTGGTCGACAATCAGACGCCAGTGAGGAATCTTAGCCATGATTTGGTTGAGATCCTCGTGAAAGACCTGGCTGGGGTTGGAGCATGATGAACTGAGACAGATCAAGGCAGGTGGAGTAGCGTAGTTATAAGAATGATTAGCTTGATGGGGCTGTAATGGCGTGTTATGAGGAATTTTCTTAGGCCTGGTACCCGATGGCGCTATGACACGATCACACTATGCAGGGCTACCCTGATTCATCTGCTGCAGGCATCCAAGGGACTGGCCGGGTGAAGAATGATTTGACCTGAGCCATGGGCAAATCCCAATGCTTGTCCAGGATCCACTGGTACGGCATGGCTCCACTCGGTGGAGGCTTCGGCTGTGAGTTCGGCAACCCGATCACCGACCGGACCGAGGCTGCGTGCGGCTCTCGTATTGTTATCTGGTCAGAATCGGTTACATTACAGCTTCAGAATACTTCTGGAACTTCTCGCGATCCTCCTGGTTGTTCGATGGGCTGATTGAGAAGAAATCAATACCAGGTTAAGGTGAAGCCTGATAACCGAACCCACGCGACGCATTCCCACCCTCGGCTTGCAGATCCCTATGCCTGTTCCAGTTGTGCTCCCGGTCGTCTGTATAACATCTGCACTAAGCAAATCCCGAAAGACGATACAGCACCGTCACGAGCACAAGCACATAATGGGGCCGGGTGTGCCTGGCGAACCATTGGTGATTTCAGATAAGCTTTGTTGTCGTTGTCGCGCCCTTTGACGTGTGACAGCGCCATCTGGGTGGACATCCGGCTCGGTCGGAATCTCGATACTTTTTTATGTTAATCTTTTTGAGCATAAGTCTTCAGTGAGCACTACTTCCTCCATATGCTGGGTCGTGTGGAAAATAATTCCGCCCGCTGGTGGGGTCTGTTGAAGCACTGGCAGCTGCCTTCTTTTACATGTAGCCGTCTGCTGCGATAACCAGAGCAAGTCTCATACGTGGTGCGATATTGGGAATGCCTCAGGGACTGCAACGCATTTGGCATTCATTGACACTAACTACAGCTTTGACTTGACTCTTACTAACCCCAGTCCCAATAATGGCATAATACTGATCATCTGGGCCACCTGAGTTTCCGTTCATCAGCACAACGGCGCTTGGCGAAGAGACACTTAACCCACCCAATGCCACTTCATTCCTAGGCTCTGGAAATATGTAAAAAGTGCGCCACGAGGTACATAGCCAGAATATGTTGATTGCCATCTCGCCGCAAACGACCCGGCAATTGGTCCCAACTCTCCGAATCCCAAGATTTCGAGCACCCACGGTGCTAAGACCGCCAGCACCCCCAAGGCAAGAAGAATTGCAAAAACTGGGTGCTCCTTGGCAAATTCCACTGCGGCTTCCTTGGCCTTCGTCAGAGCGTCGGCGGCAGGGCCGGCCATTTCCGCTCCAGCTTTAATAGCGTCGCTGAGACCATGGAGGATAGCTTGGGCGATGGACTCGCTCCACCCGTTGGTATCAACTTGTTCTTTCAATCTTTTCTGAATATCCTCGTGGGCTTCACCGGTCAGAAGGATGTTGACAATGTCAGATGCAACAGCGGAAGTGCGGGCATCGGTTTGGTGGACGTTGGGCGATGGTCCCCAGATGCATGCCACGATCGATTTGATGATATACATTTTCGGTGCGGAGGTAAGCGGTTGATGTGGGCTTTAGGTAACTGTTGATGGAATTTGAGTTTTCCGGAAGCAATGGCGGACGTGCGATCTTCTAGAAGTAGAGGAGTTGGCTCTTCGGTTGAGAGATGGAAGTTCCAAAGATGATAAAATAATGATGTCCAGTCACTGGTATATATTATGCGCTGCGAGCAGTTGCCGCAGCCAAGGCACACTCCATGAACGCCGATGGAACAGATAACATTGAGCGCGTCCAATAATTCCATCGTTGACCACAGCCTTGCAGCTTAGCTTTAGTTTCTATGCATACATGTCGAGGTTGGTTGGCCGCTCTGGTAACACCGATGTCGCTAGGCGCCGCACTCCTCTCGCCAGGCATTCATTCCACGCCAACGATTTGGCGCTGAACGATAGCGCCATGCAGTTGAGCAGCTAATAATAGCTTGGTTCAGCCACAGGTATGCCCCTCTGCTACCAACATGACCTCCCTTTATTTCTCCGATTTGCTCGGGTCTGGTGGAAATGTTGTTCCGAATAGTAGTCGGCCAGGTGCTCATGCCCTCAGGACCTGGCGTCCACGTGAGATGCCCTCCTTGCCTGTAGCATCATTGCTCTAAGCAGTGTATCGTGCATGGTCGGTACTGCGCCGCGTTAGCTCTGGCTTTTTCAAACCCATGGTTCCTGCTCTTTGCATCCATATGTAAGTCCTCACGCATAACGGTACGGCCAGATTCCCCGGACATGATCGTCAACACTAACGACGTTAGGGCGCTAATGGCTGTTGACCGTTCTGAAACATGCCCTAAATTGGGAACACTCCGATAAAGGATACACTAAGCAGTCAAATCGCACGTTCTGCTTACCACAAGGGAACCAGAATAGAGCGCTCGTTCTCACCGGTCAGCAATAATGACGGAGACCCAACCGCCACCGGTCCAATGCCAACATCATGGGTTCCTTTACCATGATGGGAAGTGCGGGGAACGAATATCAAGAAATCTTCAGCTATGCGCGGATCGACAGCTGTTGCGTGGAATACACAACCCCCTCACGAGTCTGACGCTGCCTGTTGCGCGTATTTTTTGTGGGCTCGTTATCCTATAGCCAATTGCGTGCTCGTTAAGGTGCTACATTCCAGAATGTGGGAAGTGATATCATGCCACCCTATACCAAGAGTCGCTAGCCTTATGAGCAGAAACAGGTCCAGAGCCCCCTTCTGCGAAGTCTGTATGCCGGCTACCCGTCAACATGCCCATATGAAGAAGACCTTCCAACGCCCCGAGCCTCTTGACACGGCCTGTAGATGATAAGCCTGTGGATGATCCGTGTCCATTCTGTGATAAAGATGCTCCGTGACACGTCACGCAAAGATACTCCCGCAGCATACAACCCCAGTGTGTACTACGTGCTCGGGTCATTTCCTGGCTCTTAACCACGGCTAGGCACATTAGCAGGCACGCCCCGTTGCTTGGTCGTGGTTGAGTATCCTTTCCCTTCCATCGCACTGACCCGCACCAGCTTCTTTAGTCCAAATAAGGGGCAAACGAGTGGGGAGGTGATCCGCGTGTTCTACTGATCATCTCCACAACCACAACTCGAGGTATGCATCCCTTGATTGATCCACAACCACCTGGTCTTTAAAACCAACCGATGGACTGAGACATCCATCGTGAGCGGTTGATATTCTCACAATGTGCGAATTCGGCATTGAAGAGCTTTCTGATCTCAACGTCCTTGCTGCCGAGCATGGACTAGAACTGACCCCAGACGGGTGTCACTTGCGCTGGGCTCGAACAAATCCCAAACATCCGCGGAATTGGCACCCAGTGCGCAAATCCTACGACATTGTTGTGATCTCGCTTCTGGAATTTTTCACGTGAGGTTATCTTGGGACTTCTGCGATATGTTGCTGACATCAACTGTCCAGGACATGTCTCAGTACCTCAGGAGTGAGTAGTGCTTTCCGCACATATGCACAATGTCTCACATTTGACAGGCCACAACAGCCACAGCCGCACAGGCCGAGTTCGGGACGTCAAAGACATTGACATTGTTTCTATATGTTTCAACGTGCGCTACCAACACTCTCCTATCGCCGGGCAATAGACACTAATTGCTATAGTTATCTTCTAGGACAAGGTCTGGGGGGAATTGTATTTCCCCCTTACTCGGAATCCTTCGGTCGAAAGAAGCTCTATATTTTTAGCGCATCTTTATACAGCGTATTCTGCCTGGTCATCGCGGCGGTCCCGTCAATTCCCTCCCTGGTCGTCGGCCGTTTCATTACCGGCTTCCTGTCAGCCATCCCTACCGTTGTGATTACCGGAAGTATCGAAGACATGTTCAATACGCATGATAGGATCTTTGTTATGTTAGTCTACGTCTCGATGGCATGTATGGGTGTCAGCGCCGGGCCTATTATAAGCTCGTATATTTCTGTTCGCTTTGGATGGTGGGAGACTTCTTAGCCTTTTGCCTTGCGATTGCTAACACTGGCTTAGGAGATGGGTGTTCTACGTTGGTGCTATTGTCTCCGCCTTCCTCGCCGCGCTTCTTTTATGCATCAAAGAATCTCGACCATCCCTAATTCTTATGCGGGAAGTACAAACTCTCCGTAAGCTGACCGGGAACGATACGTTCAAGGCACAAAACCCGGATTACATGCCGGACCTGCGCACCTTCCTCCATCTCGGCCTCTTGCGGCCTCTCCGTCTCTTCCTAACCGAGCCTATCGTCTTTATCGTGACAATGATATTCGGAGTCTGCGTGGCCTTGGTCTACCTCTTCACGGAAGCGCTTCCCCCGGTCTACGAGCAATTCGGCTTCAGCACGGAACAAGCATCCCTCCCGTTCCTCGCCCTCGGACTCGGTGTTATCCCCAACGCTTTGACCCGCATCGTGGACTATCGCATAATCCGAAGACGCCAGAAGAAGTGCGGAGTCCTCAAGCCAGAACACAAGCTGACGGGGATCTACATTGGAGCACCTGTACTCGCGATCGCGCTCTGGTGGTTCGCCTGGACGATCCCTCCCCAAGTGACCAATGTCAACTGGTTTGTTTCTGTGGTGGCGCTCTTCTTTATCGGATACGCACTCAATGAGCTGGAGATCGTGGTGACGGCATACATGGCAGACAGCTATCTGAGCTACGCTGCTAGCGGCTTTGCTGCTCTCTCCATCATTCGATCCTTGCTTTCGGCTGCGTTCCCACTGTTTGGGAGTAACATGTTCGACGCACTGGGTGCCAACGTGGCCGTTTCGATCCTGGCCGTGCTAGCAACGATATTCTGTATCGTGCCGCCACTTCTCAGTCGTTACGGAGAGCAGATGCGGATGCGGAGTGCGTTTGCCAAGTACAGTCTGCAAGTGTATGCGGAGAACGGGGTGGATCAAGACTTTCAGTAATTATGTGCAGAGGCATGACACTCAATGCGAGTATCTAGTTGGATTCTGCACACCGGTTACTACAGTCAGTGCCATCTGGCGCTGAGAAAGAGGCGGGAATATATACCTAAGTACTATTAATTGACACGGAAAGACTAAGACTCATGATTACGACCATTTATGGGGATACTATGCTATGCTTTGGGAGGCTGGGACACGCACAGTTAGAGTATATTTGTATCATGAAGTTGTTTTTAAAACAAATAACTTGTTAATTATGATGATTTTTGTAGTCTTGTGTTTTGTATAGTGTAGGTAGCAGTAGTGGTACTAGTTACTATTGGTACTAGTGGTAGAAGCGGTAAGTACCGCCATAACCACCTACTAATGTATTCGTCTAATGCCGAGAAAAACCTTAACTGAGCGCTTGATTGCACGCTGATCAATCATTAATTTGGAATCAACCTAAATCGTAATATCAGATCGTACTAGTAAGTAGTGTGTGTGGTACACCCTTAGTAAATAGGAATCAGAGGCCATACATCTAACGGGCTGACCCCAACCAGCAAATATATACATATAACTCCGAAGCTACTTAGTAAAATTCTCCTCAGTAAATGCAAATTCAAACCTACTATCCATGCCAAATCTCATATACCAGTACTAGTCTTATTATTTGCTTAATTACTTCCGATTATGATAAGGTTTGAGTCCATCTTCGCTGCTCAGTGTTGTCTTTGACTTTTTGCAGATGTTGCCCCGGGAAGTGGCGGATAGTGAGGGATCAGAGTGCTACTAGTATACTATATTACTATGAAGTAGTAACTACCATTACATCCACTGAAAAGACTGGTATTCCATGCGGAGGGAGATTGCAAGAATTGCTAATTATACTGAATGTAAATTGCATCTAAATATATTTTGGTAGCTGTCTATCAGCTACCGGATAACTTTATAACTATAAATATGTTACACAAATGCACGCCAAACTCCGCTATATGCGACAAAACGAAATCTCCGATTCTTCTAATATATATTCATCATCACTATATCCACGTCTATCCCATGATGCTATCCCAGATCCTCCGCACCCATCCGTCCTTGGGGTTGCTCGATTCCCAAGTGGTGTAGGGCGGACGTCCGGTGTCCAGATCCGCCTCGATGGGCCGCACAAACTTGGTACGGTACCACGCCTTGTGGCCAATGTACAGGATGACAAACAAAACGGGGCAGATGTAGGCTACCCAAAAGTCCGAAACGTTGAAGGTCGGGATCCAAGCGGTGAAACCCTGAGTGAAGATAATCAGGATGTTGAAGAACAGTCCGTACCAGGCCAACCAGGGCTGCCAGATGGCCTTGTAGGGAAGGGTGTCGCGGGAGAGACCGCGCGCCTTCATTGCCTTCATGAAGGCAATGTGACTGGCGTTGATGGACGTCCAGCAGATAAATCCGGCCACACTGGAGATGTTGACCAGCCAGTTGAAGACGGTCGTACCCGATTCCGAGACGTTCATGAAGCCCAGAAGTCCGAAGAGAGCGGTGAAAGCCACACTGACATAGGGGACACCACGGCGAGTGACCCATCCGAAGATCGAGGGCGCGAAACCCTCCTGGGCCAGACCAAGCAGAACACGACTGCCACTGTAAACGTTGGAGTTGGCGGCGGACAAGACGACAGTGAGAAGAACAGCGTTGATCAAGCTAGGAAGGACCTTGACACCGGCCAAGTTGGCGGCAATGACCATGGGGGAGGCAGAAGCGTTTTCAGTTCCGCTGGCCAGGTCGGGGTTGGTGTAGGGCACGAGCAAGCCGATGAAGAAGATGGTCAGGACAAAGAAGACCAGGATACGGATGAAAGTCTTGCGGATGGCCGAGGGGACAGTCTTCTGGGGGTTCTCAGTCTCACCGGCGGCGACACCCACCAGCTCAGTACCCTGGTAGGAGAAACCAGCTTGGATGAGCACAGCCCAGAAACCGACAAACTTGCCAACGGACTCATTGGAGGTGATCAGGTAGGGAGCGAAAGCACCCGGGTCGTGCCAGTACTTGAATCCAATGTAGCCCTGCTTGCCGACACCAGCATCAATGCAGATGGCGAAGATCATAAAGCCCAGAACGGTCAAGACCTTGGTGATAGAGAACCAGAACTCCAGCTCGCCGTAGAAACCGACGGGAAGGAAGTTGATGGCGGAGATGACGACCCAGAAGACACCGATGAAGATAGCAATAGACAGCTGATCATTCCAGTACTGAATGATCATACCCGACGCGGTCAACTCGACGGCGTATGTGGAGGCCCAGTTAAACCAGTAGATCCAACCCATGGCGAAACCCAAGCTGGGGTCGACGAGACGAGCGGCGTAGGAGGTGAAGGCACCGGGGATGGGGATATAGGTAGCCATCTCTCCCAACGAGCACATGACAGAATAGACGATGGAACCGACGAAGGCGTAGGCGATAAGGGAACCTGCCGGGCCAGCCTCCGCAAGGGCTGTTCCACTGCTGATGAAGAGACCTGTACCAATAGTACCACCTTCGGGGAGGTTAGTGAGTGTTCACAGGATTGTCAATTGTCGGACCCAGGTGTTTCCCACTCACCAATGGCGATCATCTGCAGGTGACGGTTCTTCAAGTTGCGCTTCAGCTTAGTTTCTTCCTCCTCATTGTCGCTTTCGACATCCTTGGTGAGGCCATTGCGCCGGCGCTCGCGCAAGCCGGAGGGGGTGAGGGAGCGATCGGAAGGGGATTGGGAGCCATTCTCCTCGGTGATGGCACTGTCGATGGGCAGCTTCCCTTGGGAAGCGGCCTTGTTGTCCTCCATAACCGACAGGTGTTCAGGTGAGGTGGGGAAAGGTATGAGAGGAGATCAGGAAGGCGAGAAGAGAGCGCGAGGCAGCGGAGATGACAGCCTCAGCGCACGACAGCTGGGGAGGGAGTCGATGTGTCAGTCAACGTCAATGATGACCGGATTGAGTTTTGGGGAAGAGGAAAAACAGAAACAGAGACAGACATGACAAACCTTTTTCCATGTGGCCATCTTTGGGGGGGGGGCGGCAAGATTTTCTCGTCTGGTTGTCTGGACCGAGTTTTTCCCAGATCGGGGGAGTTCGTTCCATAACGTCAGTCGCCGCGGACGAAAACTCTCCACTGTTTTGCCATGGCGTTACCTAATCACGGGCCAATCACGGGGGTGTCACGGGTTGCAAGCGGCCAGTAAGTGGATTCTAGCGGCCTTCTAGCCGGCGGGGGTACACTGGAGTGGGTTAGCCCGGTTAGCAACGGACAGATACAATCTAGTACACTTTGGGGGTATATTTATCATTAGACATTAAACACACCACATATTACAATAAACACAGCTCAATCTCTGGAGAACATTCTGACTGTAGCAGTTTGAGTACTCAAAGGAGAGAAGATGATGAGAGGCAAAAGTGCAGACGGAAAAAGAAAGCGGAGAAAACTGAAGAGAAAAATCAACTCCCGGCACTAGACTGTTTCGGGCACGGCAACCGCCTTCCCGTCTGGGACGCGGATCACGTGCTTAGTGATCACTGACTCGAATATTCCTCAATTCTCCCTTCATCCTCGATCCTTGACTCCATACTGATCATGTTTCACCTCATACACAGTCGTCACTTGAATCCCATCGATGCCTCGCCCGACCTCCTCTCCCACTCGGTCTGACCCTCCCCGAACATCACTGACAAACTGAGATTGGCTATCTTCCAAGATAGACTCGGGTCCGGCTGGTCTCCGGTTCGCTGTTCCCGTCCCCGCTAACGGTCCCAACTTGTACCGCCCGGTTCCACTGGCCCCAGTCGATACTTCTCGCGATGAGGATGACCTCCGAAGCAGCGGCCAGATGCATGGAATGTTGACCGTGATGATGGCAATAACCTATACGGTGGTCAGAACAATAGTTGGAGTAACCTGGGAGGGAACATACGCTCTCGCGCGTTGCCCAAAGGTTGCTGGTATTAACGGATTCAATGTGCCATAGCGAAAGGACGCAGCGGAACAATGCGGCAATTATCACAAACACGCCTCCGAAAAGCAGCAGCCCGATCACCAGCTTCCTAGTAATGTGAGTGACTTGGGCTCTCACAACTGTGTCTGAGGTGGACATACCGGCGCCAAGGGAGTTGCACTTGGATCAGTAACGGCAGAGGGATTGAGAGCAATACGATGTCCGTCCTAGATGACGACACCATCCTGCGTCAGCAGCGGTCGAGTTGCACCGTGTATTGCGACTCACATGATGTTAGTCACCAGAATGGCAATGTAATTCGCCGAGCCTTGCGTACACGCCTCTAAGACCCGTTAGCCGACCCCAAGACCAGTCGCACTATTAACTTACTGCCAGGATTTGGGTAAATCTGCCACAACTGGCTGACGGGGTTACAGTGTAGGTGGATAGTCAATGTGGCGGCGACGTAGGTGCACAAACACAAGCCTGCCGCGACCTTAACGAACCTTTGCTGAACAAGGCCAATCCTACCCAGATTCAGTGCGGTGCAATGACTTGATATATATGAACGGGTCAACGTACGTCAGACGCTTATAGAAAAACAGCATGCAAGCCTTCAACACCCAAATCAGAGTGACGTAGGCAAACCAGCTGACAAGAAGGCATTTTGATCCAAACTGTCGCTCATGTATCTCCCACTCTTCCATGGATGCTCTCTGCTCGTCGCTGAGTCCGGCATTAGCGCCGAAGCGGACTATAAAGCAAAAACCTGTCAGTTGGCGGCCACTCTTCGGGGAGAGACGAGCTTACACACGAACTTGAACATGAAGACCTCCGTCTACATGATACGGTATGTCAACCTTTACACCCTCGTCCTCGCTAGCGAATTATATACTTACTGCCCAAAGAACAAGAGCCACGATACTGAGGTAATCATCCCCTTGCCATTTCCTGAAGCCAACTGCTCTAGTTCGAGCGTAGAGTCGGAGCAGGATGACAAACATGCCAATGGCCATCTCCACCCATTCTTCGATTTCGAAAGGGAGTCTGCTCTCCTGGGTGGAGGAGCCATTTTCGATGTAGATCATGGCGTCAAAGCAATGACACTGCTTCGGTATAGAACGGAATATAATTTGGCATACACGAGGTGTCAGGATCGCTGTGGTGATAGTATCAGTAAGATGCGTGATAGGAGTCATGTTGTGGTGATACTGGTCCTGCTAAAGGCTCGGGTTGCTTCACATGATGGGCAACAAGTGAAGACTCATGGCATTCCAAATCGTGGCAATGCCCAGCTTCACTATACAATACGGAAGCTGACGACGACTCATCTGAGTCCTGGAATACATGCACTTTTCACATATTGTCACTTCAAGACACTGTGATGCGGTGCAATTCTGCAGACACTTTACCCATTTTACCTAACCAACCGGTCTACAATGGACCTACAATGTGTTTGCGACTCAACCACTATGCATGCCCTGATCCCAGCCCCTTCTTTGCAAGCAAAATGCATGAAGCAGGTCACCAGTGTAACTGGCTGTAGCTTATTCAAGCTTGAATGGCCATTCCGCTATATATTGAAGAACTTAGCGGTAAGTCATCAAGAACAAGAACTTGATTGTGAATCTTGATCCAAGACATTGAATGCCACATTCCATCATCATGCAACTCAAACTTCTAAACCAAGCAAGGTTGGGTTGTGTAGCAGCACCCTTGCACCATTGGCTGCTGGCTGGTGAGACATTGCATCGGAACTCAAAGTTCGGTTCCCCCGCAAGATCCAGTTCGCTTAGATGTTGTTGGCTTAGTTTGCTACCCGGGCAACCCGATCAGCCGGACCAGGGGTCAATTGTTCCCAAGATTGAGTCTATCGATAATCTTTCTCCTGAAGTATGCTGTTGTCCTACTGTTGTCCTACGACTATGTAGTCTAGAATATACCCCGTCTTCCCCTGCAAACCCCACCATTTTGTAGTAACTGGATATAGCCAATGTCATTATTTATTACTCTTACTACTCATACATCGCAATCCACTCAAATCATCTGCAAGTGAATGATTGCAGTATTCCTGCATCCACTACATCCATCCATACATCCAGAACCAATGCAAATCAACTCGCCACTTATGATCGGCGGGGCCCCAAATGATCTTAAAATAGCTCCCCCCTCTAGATACACCTGCACTTAAATATCCTGCTCCCTCCCTCCCCCTCAATCTTCAACATATTCCCAAATACAAAGTACTATATCATCACCTAGAGTCAACTCCACAATTCTATTCTCAATAAACCCACAAAAATGAAGCTCCTCTCCCTCGCCACCACCCTCACCTCCCTCATCGCAACCGTCTCCGCCTCCTTACCATCCACATACACCCTCGTCGCAGACGGAGGCTGGACTGTTGTTACTGATGGAAGTATGCATACCACCAGCCCAATCACCCACATTACTACACAAATCACATACTCAATATCTATTTGTAATAGCACACTTATACATCGGAACCGGCGACATCAAACACTACCCCATTCTCATCCGTACGCCTCTCCCATCCCCCATCCCCCATCCCCTTCCCCCCAAGCACACACTAACCCCACCCCCATCTATAATACAGTAAAAGGCGGCTCCAACAACACCATGATCACCGGCCACAAGCAATACGACACCACCACAGGCATTCAACACCTCTACGTCATCGAGGACGAAACAGCACCAATTGCCCTGACGGAACCTAATGGAGCTGCTCCCGCCGGGGCAAGCGTGACTGGGTTCGATGTGGACGAGGGGAATTATCTGCTTCTTGATGGGGTGGAAGCGTGGGGTGTGGAGCCGAGTGAGGGGCAGATTAGGAGGATTTATTGGCTTGGTGGGGAGGATGCTCGTGAGGATTATAAGGGGATTGGGTTGTGGATTAAGGAGTGTAGGGGGTGTTGAGATTATTGATCTGGTGTGGGATGGATGGTAATGTATGTATGTTTGTAATTTAAGATTTAGATCAAATCAATGGCCATGACTCGTGAACATCGTTTAGTAGACGTAAACAAAATCCTCGTTCTTCCCATCCGTTAAGTCCAATAGTCCATTTGCCCCTACATGCGCTTGTCCCTCCTCGCCGTTTGCTTCCAGCGTCTGCTCGATCGCCATCATTCGATCGCTTTGCATCGACACATCCACTACCTTGGCTGGCTTGCCGTTCCGCACGCGCCGCTTCTCTTGCATCTTGTTCAGTACCCATAGATCCACCCACTGGAGGAGGAACACTGCGATCAATGCGACGAAGATCCCCACGCATGCCCGTAACCCGGGCTTGTATGCTGGTGCGTCTTTCTCGTTGAATAGCAGAGGACCGATGATGTTCCCTGCCGATACGGCAGCGTTGTATAATGACATGTTGGCGGATTTCTTCGTCGTGCCGGCTGTGTTTGCGACGATCCAGCTGACGATTAGCGGGTTCCCGCCGAATAAGAAGGCAATGAGGTAGTATCCTGCCATGAGGGCGCCGTTGGTGGAGCTGTTCCGCGGCACGGCATATAGGATGGCTAGGCCCACGACGACGGGGAGCATTAGCGCCGCCAGGATGATGCCCTTTAGACGCGCCTTTTGCGCCAGATAACTGGCCACCAAGATGACAATTACTTGTACGGCGCCGAAGGGCATGTTCAGCAGCGTGGTGGTGTATGTGTCGTAGCCAAGGCCTTGGAGGATTAACGGCCCGAAGACGTTCGATACGGAGGCACCGATGTTTAGAAGGAGGGCCATGCTGATCCAGAGGTAGGTTTTGGGTTCGAGGACAGCTTCATAGACGTGGCCGAGCTTGAATTCGCGTGATCCCGTGCCCGTCTGGTTTGCTCGCAGACGTTCCATCGCTTGGAGCTTCTCATCTTCGGTGAGGAAGCGCGCCGACGGGATGTCCTTGTCGAGGCGCCAGTAGACGAATGGGCTGGAGATGACGGTGATCAGACCGACAACGAGAAAGATGCTAGTGAGGTTAGTTTGCGGATAGTTATCTAGTGGGTGGAAGGAGGCTCACATTTGCCACTCTTTCATTACTCCCGACTTGATGTGTCCGAGGCCGAACGATAGCACCGCTGCGATGATGGTCGCCACGCCGTTCGTGCCATACCATGCTGCTACGCGGATTGGTTGCTCAGCACGACGATACCACTGGCTGGTGAGGAGACTAAATAGTGGGAGGCAGCCAGCCTCGAACAGGCCGAGGAAGAAGCGGGTGGCCATTAGCCCGCCAAAGTTGCTGCATGCTGCCATGCAGGTCTGCGCGATGCCCCATCCAAGCACTAATGTAGGCATCAGGATGCGAGGCGGGACGGTCACGATCAGCCAGGAGGAGAAGGGCTGCCATGCGAGCTGCGCGATCGGGGCGATTGAACCGACCAGCGAGTACTGGTTCCCGGTGAGATGAGTGTCCTCTTCCAGGCCATATGTCGCACCAAAGCCTAACACTGACTTGTCAAGAATCTGCAGGAAGTACACCCAGATCAATATCACTAGGATCGT
Organism: Aspergillus neoniger CBS 115656; assembly: GCF_003184625.1. NCBI lineage: Eukaryota > Fungi > Ascomycota > Eurotiomycetes > Eurotiales > Aspergillaceae > Aspergillus > Aspergillus neoniger. The sequence goes on along the minus strand of NW_020291140.1, from coordinate 143,180 downwards.
TCGATCTGTTTTGCGAGCGATCCGCTTGCTATCCTCCTCTGTCACCAGGACTAGAGTATGCGGAAGCCCATCGATAGTAGTTGGTTTGGCCACGTCCACACCTTCATCGTGAATCACGGCTGGCTTGTCAGGCTCCATTTCAGAAAGATGTTTGATTGTTGGCTAGAAAGTGTTCAAAGCAGGTTGAGCAAGGCAGCTCTTCGATATTATAACCCGTTGTCAACCGACACCCCCACGCTTGCCGCTCGGCCAACCCGCATGTGTTTTAAGCTTCAAGCTCGAGACTAACGGGGCGACACTAAAACACGGGGTAGCGGCCATCCCCCGCAATTGATCCCCGCAAAGTGACCCCCACGTTTGATGGGGATGGCACATGCCGAGGACTGCATTCAATCCTGGGCCGGGGAGGACAACATGCCATCACCGCAAAGCCGTGCCGGTCTAAGTTTAGAGGTTAACCATGACTGGCGGTCATCTGTCCATGGCGTAACTCAAAAGTGAGGCGACGCGCCGGCTGCGAGTGTAACTGGCCAGTCAATACCCGATCCCTGCACGCAAATTAGCCGGATTGCCTTGATGTGTTGACATCATCCCGCTATCGCGCCGTGGAAGTCGTCTATCGGATACGAATCGGGTTGAACTGCTCCCAGAAGCTGAGGAGCCAAGCGCGGCCAGCTCAGCTTTGCCTACAGCTCTCGTGGGGGTCAGATAAGACCAGATACTAAGCTAGGAGAGTCGCCACGCATGAGATACTGCTCATGACGTCGCAGCATTTCCCGTATCTCATACAAGCCCCCTTCTCCAACTGCGTTGATAAGGTTCTCATTGGCATACTCTAGTCGATATTCTGTAGCTTCCTGTCCACCTATTCGCCATTCAGGCAGCTTGCTGGAACGTCGGATGCCATGCACCACCGCTTCCACCGTCCGTGCGTCCCAAACCCCATCGCGGTGTGGCAGCCTCTTGTGTCGCAGTAGTGAAAGTGCAGTGTCTACTATACTGGGATGATTGCTTTTCATACAGATATAGTAAAGCGCTGCGACGAGCTGGGTACTCAATGTGAACGATCTCTGCGCAGTGGTGCCCTGTGTGGAGGAATAACCCGACATACTTTCCAAAATGGCCGATATATCTTGTAAGCATTTCCGCAGTGAGTCACTGTTCGTAAACTGCAGGGACGGAACATCCTCGGCCACGATAGTGCGGAACATCCGAGCTTGCAGTCGGAGGAGCAGACTATTTGCCGTGCTCGGGCTAGAAAGGTGGGTCGAACACGCGCTCACAGTCTTTATATATCTCGTCAATTGGTCATATAAGTGATGTCGCTCTACAAGGATGTCCGCTGGTAGAAGCTGCAGGCCTTTCTTCTTATATGGGTAGGAAGACGCAAGATGGTGCAACATCCAATTTTGCAACTTGGTGAGTGCCATTTGTGCATCCGCCATGGTGAAACTGTCTAGGATGAGCGGGACGAGCCCGGACTGTTCTAATGGCGAGATCAGAGACAATATGGGTCGACGGTTTGCATTGTATGTGCTTGCTTGAATGTCCAGGCTGGCGAACAAGACTTTTAAACGTGGAATAAGGACATCTGTGGCGTTCTGCACGGGCGCTGTAGCCAGACTTCGTTCCAGCAGGATCAGCCCCTGATCGAGGTGTCGAATCGCCTGTACAGCATTGCCTAGAAGAGCCTCAAAGGTGTAAAACACCACGCTGCAGATCAAAGCAACTTCAATTGATGCGTCCGGCGAGCGAAGATGCATCCTTAGCTGCTTGTGGGATTTGGCGATTAGTTGCAGATGCTGCAGCGATGGACGGTCGGACTCTGGCCTGGCATCATCTTTGAACTTATAATCCCAATATATAGCACTCAGTGTGACAAGTGCGTTGCGTATCACAGGTTGATAGTGACATCTTTGCAACACGAGTCGACTCCAGAAGTCCGCGTCGGAGAAACTCGAAAGGCCCGAAGCGGCCTCGACACAGTAGAAATGGAGGAGCTGGCGATCCAATCTACTGCCTGGAACTTTGAACGGAATATTGTATGCTTTAATTGTATCCACAACCTTGGTGGATTCAAGCGATGTGTATCCCCCACATGTGCGATTTGATCGCACGCACCGTATACAACAGGGTTTGGTTTCATCGCATTTGACGCGACGAGTCCTGATGAATTAGACACATGTCTCATGCAGATTCTGTCTACTTACTTGCAGGTAATACATCCCGTGCGGGACTTTGGGGCGCTTTTCCTGGTCGCTTTCATGGTGGTCGAGGATTCGTGTTCTGTTCAGGCTTGATGGAGTGCGAGATGGCATCCCGATCTGAGTCAGCACTAACCAGACTGGGAAGGTGAAATTGCTGCCTGCAGGCATCATATCATTTCATTCACAGCTAGCCTCTTCACTTGTTTTCATATACTATAAGATTAATTTGATATTCACATCCTTCATTTGGTTCGGAATTCCAGTGGTGTGCAAGTTATTCACTGTCCCCAAATATGGAAGTGCATCATATAACGATACCCTATCCCGTTTGCACCTTCCATCATGGCAAACTGACAGATCCTCCCCGTCGAGAAAGAATCACTTGAATATCACTTCAAAAAGAAGGTCGTTCACAACACAGCATCGATTGATTCATTCTTCCTTGTACTTACGGCACGACTGTCAACATGCCTCCTTTCCCATTATTATTCCATTCTCCTAACAATTGGACATCGAACCAACTTGAGGCTTTGAGGCTAGTACGGCATTTTAACGCCTCTCTCGACGAAATACTTGGAGATTATGATCTTCCCAAGGATGGAGATGAAGGTTGGACTTGTACACTTTCGTTCATAGTTGTCTTGGAGATGCTCACATATGTCAGAATTCGAATCGCTCGCCATGGAAATTGCCGAACCGACAGAAAACGAGTTAAAGAATCTTTGGCGAACAGCAACCCGTGCCCGATACAGGCGCAACATTTTCCTGCCGGTTTTTCGACCTCTATGCGAGATGCTCAATTCCGATGTTTTCTTCGACGCGTCCAAGCAAGCCGTATTTAGCTTCATGGAGATCATCTTGCGCCGCGTGCACCTGGACAAACCTCTGTAAGTAACTGGTTACTCTCGCCTCCACCTGGTGAAACTAAGATGATCAAGGCAATCTTCACGTATCCATACCATGAGCTTTGAGGTCACAGGTATGCGAGGCGAAGTCGAGTGTGAAGGGGTGCTACTCGATTGTTCTATACCACATTCTCCATTGGTAGTATTTTCGGTCAGTCTCGCTCCGTCCTAAGCGTGCGACATGCACTGACACGTCTTGACAGGTTGCCAAGGATGGTGACTACAACTTTAAAGGCCAAGTAGCACAGTTGTTACTGCAAAAGGTGGTGGCATACCAAAGGAACCTGTCTCGTAGAGCCTTTGTTATCTTTATGGATAGCACAAATCTTCAGCTTACTATGGCAGACCCACCCCGCGAATACTTAGACGCTCTCTTGCATGGAGAGCGCCCAGACAAGCGCCTCCATCTATATCACTCGGAGTTTTACAATCTTTGCAATCGCCGTCGACGGAAGGAGGCATTGAGGGTTATGCTTGGTCTTGTCAGGCTACTTGATGCAGATGGACTGACAAGAAGGTTGCCTTGAGGTTTTTCTTCCTTAGTTTCGATGCCGAAGGTAATACTTGCTATTCTAGTCTGAATTAGTGTGTTTAGGAATTCACCTCTTGCTTGATCATATAATCCACACGTTCTGGCGTATTTCCCTGACAGGAGACTAACCCGACCGCTATCAGCTACCTATGCCCACCCAGTGGCGGACATTCAAGTAGTTTTTTGGGGAATATTATGTGGAGAAGTGCAAAGTACAAATGCATTCAACTCTCTTTGGTATGCGGTAAAGTCGGCAATGATTGTCCGGGCATCATGCGCCAATTTTGCCCAATGACGCTAAGCCCTGCCATCGACAGCACTCTGACTCGTATGGTAAGGTCCTTCTGATGTGACATAATATGGTCGATGGACTAAATAAATACGTTTCCCTGACCCCGCAACCATGGCTTTCTTCCAAACTTTCTGGTCTCCTTCAGTCTTACCAAGCGTTCCCCTGAGTAAGATTTCCAGTCTCTCTTTCAACCAAACTTTTATGTGTACCATGTGTCCCAAATCTAATTACTCAACCCCAAAATGGTGGAAAGAGGCGGTGGTGTATCAAGTGTATCCCGCAAGCTTCAACTGTGGTAAACCTACAAGCAAAACCAATGGATGGGGTGACGTGGCCGGTTTTATTGAAAAGATTTCTTATTTGAAGAGCTTGGGTGTTGATATTGTATGGCTTAGTCCGAGTGAGTTGAATCAGTTCGGTCTTAAGCGCAGCTATAATATGAAACAAATGCCTGATATCTTCTCATACAGTCTATACGTCCCCACAAGTCGACATGGGCTACGATATCGCAGACTACAAATCCATCGATCCGCGGTATGGTACCTTATCGGACGTTGACTTATTGATAAAAGCGTTGAGGGATCATGATATGAAACTCATGATGGATCTTGTGGTCAATCATACGTCCGATCAGCACTCTTGGTTTGTCGAGTCTGCGAGCTCCAAATATTCCCCTAAGCGTGATTGGTATATTTGGAGGCCGGCGAAGGGATTTGACGCTGAAGGAAAACCAGTTCCTCCAAACAACTGGGCGCAGATTCTGGGCGATGTACACAGTGCTTGGACTTGGCATGAGGAAACTCAGGAGTTCTATTTGACTTTGCACACGTCGGCGCAAGTCGAGCTCAATTGGGAGAATCCAGAAGTTGTTGCAGCGGTGTATGATGTGAGTTGGAACCTCGGGCGCTCGAGTTGTCTGGATGGATGGTGTTGCTGATCGGTAATAACTACAGGTTATGGAGTTTTGGCTGCGTCGTGGGGTTTGCGGGTTCCGCATGGATGTCATCAACCTCATTTCAAAGGACCAGTCTTTCCCAGATGCCCCTATCATTGATCCAGCCTCTAAATACCAGCCTGGCGAGCAGTTCTACACAAACGGGCCAAGATTCCACGAATTTATGCACGGCATCTACGACAATGTATTATCCAAGTACGACACCATCACTGTGGGAGAAACGCCTTACGTCACCGACATCGAGGAAATCATCAAGACGGTTGGCTCCACAGCAAAAGAGCTTAATATGGCGTTCAAATTCGATCACATGGAAATTGAAGATATAAAAACCAAGGGAGATTCCAAGTGGAGCTTGCGCGACTGGAAGTTGACCGAGTTGAAAGGCATTTTGTCCGGATGGCAGAAACGAATGAAAGAGTGGGACGGCTGGAACGCCATCTTCCTGGAATGCCACGATCAGGCGCGGTCAGTGTCCCGCTACACCAATGACTCGGATGAGTTTAGAGAGCGTGGAGCCAAGCTACTAGCGCTTCTGGAGACAACGCTAGGTGGGACCATATTCCTTTATCAGGGCCAGGAGATTGGTATGCGCAATTTTCCCCTCGAGTGGGATCCAGACACCGAGTACAAGGATGTTGAGTCGGTCAACTTCTGGAACAAATCCAAAGAGCTCCACCCTGTTGGGACCGAAGGCCTGGCTAAGGCTAGGACGCTCTTGCAGAAAAAGGCGAGAGACCACGCTCGCACCCCGATGCAATGGAGTGCTGCCCCGCATGCAGGCTTCACAGTCCCTGATGCAACACCCTGGATGAGAGTAAATGATGATTATGAGACTGTTAATGTGGAGACACAGATGTCTTTTCCCCGGCAGAGCAAAGGTGAACTATCCGTTTGGCAGTACTGGCAGCAGGCGATACAGCATCGAAAGCTATACAAGGATGCGTTCGTCTACGGTGGCTTTGAAGATCTGGACTATCATAACGAAAAGGTCTTCGCGTACTTGAGGACTAGTGCAGATGGGAAAGACAGCTGGCTTGTTGCCATGAACTGGACAACGTCCGAAGTCGAATGGACGGTTCCTTCCGACATCCACGTCACACGCTGGGTCTCATCAACGCTCCAGACTGCCCCGCCTGTGGCAAGCAAGACAGCGATCACGCTACGCGCCTTTGAAGGGGTTCTTGGGTGTTGTAATTAGCATGTTGCATGGTATCACTGCTAAAGTGTTACGTTGTGTCGAGATTTCCTGTTGTGTTAATGGTCCATCCACTTTGGCCGGCCCACAAATTACAGTCTCACGCTAGTCCTCTTTGGCAAATTAATAGCCGCGCTCCAGGTATAGGGCAAAGGATCAACGCCTGACGATCAGTTATTCTTATCTTGCTACAAGGCCATCAGTGGGTACAATAACAATAAGAGGAAAACTGTAATCATTGCCTGGAAGTCCAGCTTATGTACATGAATTGACTCAACGACGGTAACACCAAGCAATGCCATCCTTCTTGTCCGAACCAGGCAAATTGTTAATCCTCATTTATTTGAGGACACACTCTATAATCACCTGTTCAGCTCTAGTCTTATCAGTAATATATCAAGCTAATTACCCTTCGGGTACATCAATATCTTGGCATACTGCATCAAACATCTACAGCTGAGACAACACATCATATCAACGCCACAGCCCCTCATCGCCAGCCCTATAAGTCACACAACGACCAGGCTTAGATCCTATTGACTAACTCCTGTCCATATGCACCATCAGAACCATCTATCCCACTGTCATTTTACACATTAAGCGACCACTACGATGGAACCTTCAACAGAAAAGAACCTTAGTCTAATCGCAACCGCCAAATCCCTAGCGAACACGCCTTGGTGCGAGCAATATGAACGTATGATATCAGGGATGCTGTAAGCCTCGAGCAACAATACCTGCAAACACCGTGCCCCAGGATCTAATTCACATATTAGATACGACCCCCTCGCCCCAGAACTCATGCAAAGCCGTTACCGAGCTCGCAAGCTAATGTCAAAATACAATGCGCCCATTCCTGAAGACATATCATTCGAAGATCTTACACAGCAGCGCGAGAATCTGCTAAAGCAGCTACTGGGGTCCGTTGGCAAAGGTGCCTTTATTGAGCCCCCGCTGATGGTCGATTACGGGTGCAATATCAAAATTGGAGACGGCTTTTATGCTAATTTCAAGTATGCTGACTTCAATTCATTCCTTCTCTATGTACTTAAGTAACGAATTCATAGTACCACCATCCTCGACTGCTCCCTAATTATCATAGGTGACCGTGTGGCCTTCGGCCCTAATGTGAGCATTCTGGCTGCCACGCATGAGACCAGTGTTGAGTCCCGGAGGAATGGGGTTGAATTTGCGAAAGAGGTGGTTATCGGTGACGACTGCTGGATTGGAGCCGGAGTTTCTATTTTGGCGGGCGTTCATATTGGTAAAGGTTGTACGATTGGGACTGGGGCTGTTGTCACGAAACATGTTCCTCCTTTTAGTGTTGCTGTGGGATCCCCGGCTCGGGTTGTTAAGCAGGTGGAGCCTGTGGAATAGAAGAATGTAGGATTGTGTTTCTTGGTAGTATCTATCTAGCCGAATTTATGTAAGGATTATCTGAGTGATCGGCAAATATTTGTTTCGACTCCCTTTCCATTTCGGAAAGTTATCTTTCAGGGGGTGTTAGTGATGGTTATATTGAGGCTGGTGATCAACGAAGTACCTGTTCGTTGAGGTATATGGACTAGTAATAAATACAACACAAGCGATGGCGATAAGAGAGTCAGAAAGAATATAACAAATGTCGCATACATCGATGAAACGAAAAGAAGAGATAAAAAGCCGTAAACACGGATTGGTAGATGATGAAGACTATCTCAAGGTCACATTCGCGCAAATGCGCCAATGTTATGGTCCCAGGTGACTTGACCTCCTAACACGCGTATTGGCATTGTTCTCAAACCTTAGTATGCCACAAGGGTGGCAAACCAATCCTCAAAAAGCTTGACCTTCTTGCTCCAGGCAATCGGAATCTGACCCCACCCATCGCCGACATGCTGCACCAGCTTGGAGGTGTTTACTGCAGGCCACTCGGTAGCACCTTCGGCCTGAGTGTTGGGGTTTCTGGTCTTGATAAAGCTGGCCCAGTAGTGGTTCATATTCTTGGCGATGGCGTAATCCTCGGCAGTCCAGGGTTTGTCGGTGGCATAAAGATTGTTCGATACATAGTTGATTTCCGACCCGTGATAAGCGCCAGAGCTCTGGCCAGGGGGAGCGTGGTCTCAGAAGTAGTTCCAAACCGGGCTGCTCTTCTTGGTGTACCACATCTGGGTCCAGAGCCAGGTGCCCACCTTGGAGCGGTCGGTGAACATAGAGTTGTATGCGCCTGAAGCGGTCGTCGAGTCATTGGCCAGATAGAGATCAAAGAACCGCTCAACCCACTCCCCACTGTAGGTTTCGTTGAGATCCTCAAAGTACTCCGCGAGTGAGATGTCGAGGCCGTAGGTAGCGCCATTCTCGTCCTAGTTGTTACCGGTGATGACGGGGACGTTGTGAGCAAGGCCCTTCTTCAGGATGTTGAGGTAGGTATCCGGCATGGCGTAATAGTCAAGGACTGCCTCGAACATGATGGTATCTTCGCGAGTGGACCCAGTCGCTCCGTCAATCAATGCCTCCATGCTGAGGTTGCGGGCTTCAGCGATACTGGACACTCCCAGATTTGAGAGGTAGGTATTGCCATCATCCAGCGCATCATCCAGCGTGGTATAAGCTTCGGCAAGGCTAGTGCAAAGGGGGTCATGGGGGTCACGGACACCACTATCAATGATGGCACCAACAATCAGCCCCTTGGTCAAGTTGCTGTAGAATATATGCTGGGTGGCCGCAGAGCCTGCCGATTGACCTTGGACGGTAATCTGGTTCGGATCACCACCAAAGGCCTCAATATTGGCATGAATCCATTTCAAAGCAGCGAACTGATCTAGCATTCCCCAATTACCTGAGCTGTTGGACCCAGTCACCTTCTCAAATTCTTCCGAGAGCTCGGAGTGGGCAAGCCATCCAAAAGGCCCAGTCCGATAGTTGTAATTGACAAAGACAATCCCCTTGTCAGCCATACCACCGCCGTCGAAGAGAGGATCTGCCGCAGTTGACTCCGCGGGATAACTCCACATGACCACCGGAAGCTTGGCGTCGGTAGAGGTGGCCGGACTCCAAATGTTCAAATTGAGACAATCCTCGTTAATGGTGTAACTGTTGTCTCCGGTCGTAGCGGAGGGGCAGACAGGGCCCCAATTGCGCGCGTCAAGCGTTCCGTTCCATGGACTTGCGGGCTGCGGTGCTTTCCAACGATTAGTACCTCCGGTGGTTGCAGCAAACGGGATGCCCTTCCACACAGTGATCTCTTTCCAGTGCGTCAGGTTGCCGGTATTACTGCTGTTGAAAGCCGGATAACCCTGGACCGAGCCATAATTGGTCTCAATCTTGGTTTCGTAAAGCACAGCGGAAGAAGCGGATGCCAGGCCCAAAAGCGTGGGGAGAGTATTGCGGAGCATTGTGTAGAGACCGCAATGAGGCGGTACTGACAAAGTGAATTGGAAGAAAGTTATGCTGTGTAATTCGAAGAATAAACCGGCCGCCACTTGGCTCTTATAGTCCTTTCGACTGACCCTCTCGGCCGTCGGCTTGCTCTGAGTTCTGAGCCATTGAAGCTTTCTTCACGGAGCTATCTCCGTGCAGCTCGTGCTGACGTATACACTCTACCACGGGAATAAGATTGAACCGGACTATCAGTATCAAGGCTGAGAAGAATATTCAGACCTTGGGTGAGACGAACGATCCCGCCCCGCTGCCCCGTATCTGCTGCAGGTACGGAGATTGACCTTGGACTAGGGCAGAGTACGGAGATGTATGGAAAGGCGGGAGCTTACGCGGCGCTAGTCACTGTGAATAAATGCGTGAAAGGCATTAGTGTTATCAGTGGGCCTCTGAACCTTCCAGCCCACTAGCTTGGCAAGATATTCTATTTCTTTGCGGTTTCTCAATCACTGCAAAACATTACTTTGCAAGCAAGCGGTGGTGCCTGCTATACATCACTGTAAACGACCAGTAGATGCCACTAACGATCGTTTCGTATCTGCTAAAAGTATGTCATCTGCAGACTTAATTTGGTCATGCAGTCATGAGGTCTACATACAGTTGTAAGGATCGGTTATGAACTCAAATTGGCCCTCCGACCTCCGGGGAGTCGTCACTCAGTGGGTCTGTGGCTCGCGGCCCGGGAAGCTTAATGGCAATAACGAAGTCCCTGGCAATTACAGTTCCGTGAAGCATACCATAGCGTGATTTTCCTTGGTGATGCGAGACGGCTCGACCGTTTAATCTGCGACTGCATGTGTCATCTCCTACGCGTTTGCAACTTACTTGTATTCATGCATACGAGTCCAACTTTCTCAAGTTTCCAACGGTTTCTGAAATTCGCAGCTTAAAAGCGAAAGCCACCCGCTGTATCCGATGAGCCTGTCCAGAACCACATTCATTCTTCTACATTCATTCAAGATCTTTCCGCATTCATTCTATCTTTTTCAATATGAGAAATATTCTCCCCTTAGCTGCGGCAGTAGGGGCTGCTCATACCGCGAGCCTCTCTGATGTTTGTAACGATGCCTACATCAAGGCTGCGTTGCCTGCAGATGGCACCTTCCAGGGCATCTCCATGATTTCCAGCTCCGTCTCGACTACCATCCATTCGAATGTGTCCATCAGCAGCTCCAACTTCTATCCGGCTGCTACCATCAGCTACTGCGATGTCACCTTCAACTACACCCACACCGGTCGAAATGACCGAGTGGCCCTCACTTACTGGCTGCCCGCCCCGGCTGATTTCAAGAATCGGTTCCTTACCACCGGTGGCGAGGCATACGAGATTAACGAGGGTTCCAGTACCTCTGGATCCTTGCCTGGTGGTCTCATGTATGGAGCGGTCGCCGGCCTCACCGACGGTGGGTTCAATGGTCAATCCTTTGACGACGTCTTCCTTCTTGCCAATGGCACTGTCGACTGGCAAAACACCTTCATGTTCGGCTACCAAGGTATCCATGAGATGATGGAAATCGGCCGGCAACTCACCCGCAATGTGTATAACACTGGAAATGACAAGGTCTATACCTACTATCAGTCGTGCTCTGAGGGTGGCCGTGAGGGCTGGTCTCAGGCCCAGCGGTATGGCTATGATTACGACGGAATCATTGTCGGTGCGCCGGCTTTCCGCTTCGCCCATCAGCAAATCAACCACCTGGTTCCCAACGTCGTTGAACAGACCATGGATTACTACCCCCCTCCGTGCGAGTTGGAGCTGATTGTAAACGCCACCATCGCTGCTTGCGATCCGCTGGATGGTCGCGCAGACGGAGTTGTCGCCCGCTCCGACCTATGCAAGCTGCATTTCAACTACACCTCCTTGATCGGCGCTCCCTACTACTGCGCGGCCAGCTCCGGTGGCAGCAGTCTTGGTCTCGGATTTAGTAAACGGCAGTCCATGAGCTCGACCCCTGCGCAGAACGGTACCGTCACCAAAGAAGCCGTCGAGTTGGTTCAGACACTGCTCGCCGGTTTGAAGGACACCCAGGGTCGTCAGGCCTACTTGTACTTCCAACCCGGTGCGGACTTTGACGATGCTGAGACCACCTACGACTCAGAAACCGGCACCTGGGGCCTCAGTATTGACGGTAACGGGGGCGAGTTTGTGGCGAAGTTTGTGAACCTGCAGGAAGCGGACACGTTATCAACTCTTGACAATGTTACTTATGACACCATCCGCGGCTGGATGCAAATGGGATGGACAATGTACGAGGACACCCTGATGACTCACAACCCCGATCTTAGCGTCCTCCAGCAATCCGGTGGTAAGGTTCTGCACTTCCACGGTGAGCAGGACCCCAGTGTGCCCACTGCCTCGTCTGTCCACTACTACGAGGCTGTGCGCAAGATTATGTTCCCCAACGAATCTCTCAACACAAGTGCTGCCGCCTTGGGCGAGTTCTACCGACTGTACCTGGTCCCCGGTATGGCTTATTGCGGCACAAACAGCGAACAACCGAACGGACCTTTCCCGCAAACCAATATGGCCGTCATGATCGACTGGGTGGAGAACGGTGTGGTTCCTGTGACGCTGAACGCGACCGTTCTCCAGGGAGACAATGAAGGCGAGCACCAGCAGATCTGCGCATGGCCCCTTCGCCCTCTCTGGTCCAACAACGGGACTACCATGGATTGTGTATTCGACCAGGCCTCGTATGATACTTGGATCTACGATTTCGACGCCTACAATCTTCCTTTGTATTAGGAGCGGAACATGAATTAGCCTCGGGAGGCTAATTAGGAGGCTAGAGGGGTGGGTGTGTCTCAGAAAGGCTTGCGCTGATCGCTGATTGCGATCACATTTCTGCGGGCCCTGAAAGATAGATATAGCGGCATTATTAGTACGCTTTCTACTTCTTTGTATACCCTACAACGGGTGTATGTAATTTATTCAAATTGAAATGAAATTAAACTTAGTACATAAAATCTTGTTATTAATTCAAGTACTAGGTTAGGACGTAGCCCATGATAACACCGTATAAGACCAAATAGTTATAATATCAGCTCCCATGGAAGTAACGGTTTCAGCAGTGTCACGCGTCGCAGAAACCTAATCAGTAGCAGTGTTTCACTCAACCTGACCAATCTGTCTTTGCAGCTCCAGTCTGACATTATTACACCACTTTCTGCAGCCGCTGCATGCGCATGCCTGTTACCACAGAGCACGTCAGGGTCCAGCACGGGCGGCAAAAGTAATTGCCGGGATATACAGCGTTGTCCTGATTTGGATACTTCAATTGCCAACGCGGCTATTACAAGCCGGATCTGGTTAGGCTGAACCTTAATTTCCATGCAAAAACTCAATCATCAGATAACGGAGTTCCCGCCCGAGTCGCCCGCCATGTAATGAAATCTAGAAAGAAAGAAGCTTTTCTCACATTAAGATATCTCCGCGATAGTCGCGGTAATCGTCCTATAATCTACCTGGGATTTATACCAGATATTTTAATATTCGTCACGAATCCATAGATTTACTTTCGTTATTATTTATACCTATATAATAGGCTGAACATGTATACTCCGTTTGTATTATGTTCAACGCAGACTAGAAACTTCAGAAAAATACCGATAATACCATTTATCTTCTATTTAATTTGTAGGCCTTATATAAGGCTGTGCCAGTCTCTGGTAGTCAAAATAATCTGAATAGAATTTCTATAAAATGATACTATATGAACGACCGACTCGAGTGGCGTTACTTGAAAAAGTAGAATAACGTAAAGGTCATGTGGCCTGTTCCGCGAAGTCGTCAGCCAACCCCGCAGGTCAAAAATCCAAACTCTGATGACGTTGAAGTGTATGATATGATGGCTCCCCGCTACCTTTACTTGCCCGAACAACCCTTGCTGATATTATGACGCGAGGTACGCTTCTTATGAAAACTACCGATCGTTGTATAAAACCTCCCGTGAGATCTCGATCGGGATGTCTGACATGCCGGCGGCGGAAAAAGAGATGCGATGAGCGTCGCCCTTCCTGCACTGGCTGTCAGCGTAACAGCCTTGAATGCCAGTGGGAATCTGCTGACTCGATTGTATGGCCCAAACGCCGGAAGACAAGGGCGGGATTGGCCGAGAAATTACTCCCTGACCAGGCGCAAGGAATGGTGAACGTGTTCTCAGTCCTAACGCCCGACATAGTCTCCCGCTTGCTCCGTCACTTCCTCAACGCTAGCCCAAGATGGTTATCAACTAGAACTGGATCTCGACGGACTGATTACTTGAAGTGGCTCTCTCCTGCTTTATCAAAGAGTCATGTTGTGCGCAGTTGCGTACTTGCAATAGCTGCGGCAGATTTGCTCAAATACTACCGTAACCACCCACAATTACAGCATGCCGCCGCTGAATACTACGGTCAAGCTGTGTCTAGCCTCAGAGGAGCAATTGAGAGCGAAATGGCCGTCGCTTCGCCATCTGACGGTTTTCTTTCTGGTACAAATCATCCCCAGGCATCCATTTCATATTTCGCTAATATGAACCTAGACTACACTCCGCTGTCCGTCCTGTTGCTATGTCTACATGAGGTATGCGAATTGCAATGCAGCACGTTATTTCTGAGCAAGTATACTGACAGACTTAGACTCAAAATTTTACGAACCGCGAGAGAATCCTTCCGCATCTCAATGCAGCGGCTTTTCTGCTGCAAAATCGCATTCACTGCGGCAGCATGAACACTGAGTTAAGAGGATATCTATTTGAGATGTTTTGCTACTTTTTTACCTTAGCTCGTTTCTCCTTGGGTCCCAAACTATTGATCGCACAAGCGGATCCTATCTTCGCCTCCCCGTCAATCATCCGCCTAATTCAGCACGGCCATATCATGGGAACCTCACAGTCTTTGTTCATCGCCATTTACCGCATATCCCGTCTGTCTCATAACTTGCAGTCTAGCAAATCTGCCGACGTGCTTTCCGCACGACAGGAACTTTTGCTGTTGGACCAAGAATTAATGGCCTATGAAAGCCAGCTCACCCATGATAATACTATGGACCAGGAGCATCTCAATGATGTCATAACATCGAACCTTTACAGTTTGGCATGCCGCATCCACATCAGGGCACTATTTCTACCACATGGATCTGACGACAATGGCACAGTTCACTCTCTAGTGGATGAGTTCATAAACAACTTACAGCATCTTCCTCCGCACTCGCCTTCGCACAACATACTGTGCTGGCCACTGGTTGTTGCGGGCTTGTCCGCAAGAAATTCTGCACATCAACGTATCATTGTTGCAAAGCTGAACAATATACACGAAGAGTGGAAGTCAGCCGTCTTCTCAAGAAGTGCTGATTTCCTGCGAGAACAGTGGCGAAGGGATAGGGAGATGAGACGCAGATTGCCCATTACCAGTGGCTACGAGGATTCATCCATGTTAGATGGGTTGACATGGTATCAATGCCCTGTCATTCTGGCGTAACTCCTCTGGTCAAGTGGATTATCTTATGACTCTACTTAGCTTCATTTCACGCGTAAATATCTTTGCGAAAGACATGTATTGTGGACATACCGGGACACCACCCTGAGCTTGCATTGTATATAGTTGTGTGCTGTTTCGAAGAATTAAGACACCAATGTATATAGTTTCAATATCCAGTATGCTTGCTATCAGACTTTACATACAACGTTGAGAA
The DNA here is from genome assembly GCF_003184625.1 of Aspergillus neoniger CBS 115656. Taxonomy (NCBI): domain Eukaryota; kingdom Fungi; phylum Ascomycota; class Eurotiomycetes; order Eurotiales; family Aspergillaceae; genus Aspergillus; species Aspergillus neoniger. The sequence goes on along the minus strand of NW_020291140.1, from coordinate 128,003 downwards.
AATCCAAGATAGTCACTATATGAGAAAATAGATAGTAGCAACCTCCATCCAAGAAAAATGAAAACAACAATAGCCTCATCATTAGTGTAATCACTGCAGTGGTACAAAGCGTACCCAAGTAGTCTCATGCCCGCATCATTATGTTTGTATTCATGTGGTTGCCAGGTTGCAGGAACCATCACGCCGGTATGCCGTCTTTTCGAATTGGAGATTATGGCACAGATTCTGTAGGTTCCTGACCAAGTAACTCATCACCAATCCCATGCACTTGTCGAGGTCTCGAGTAAATGATTTTATAATGATTGATCTCTCTCTCTGGTGGTTAACCCGGCATGAATGACAGCATGATCGATACCGGCCTCTGTCAGTAAGTCCATACGAGTGATTTCTCCTGCTTCAGAAATACCTGGTGTCTAATAATCGGCAAAATTGCTCGCATCTTGGGGGCGCCTCGCATCAGCCATTCAAGGCCGCCTGTGTCGAGTTCTATTGCATATCCATCGCCATCGTTGAGTGAGACATTGGTATGATGGTGCTCTCTGGTTCGTGTGTAAAAGCCTTTTACGGAATTTTGGCTATGATTGATGTCATCGATATTTGACACATGAGTGGGTGAGTAATATACCAGATGAAAAGCATTCAATCATCGAGTTGGACCTGTAGTATAGTGGTAGTCCAGAAGGCCGACAGCGGCATACATATTTGTTTTGTAAAGACGTTCCGCAACAGCCCAATCCGTTGTGCCTTTCCGTTCATGCAATATCCGTGATTCGGATGCAGGGTTGTATATCCAATGCTCTGATCTGTTGAGTCATCTAGTCATATGGTCGGGAACGCTTAGCCAATGATTTTCACATCCCGAAATTGTCTGGCTCTTCACATGACGACGGCATGTCGCAGTGATATATGTAGCTGTCAGCTTTAGTTGTTCTCTTGCATGCTGAGCACAAACGCCCCCTCTTCAGGCAAATGTATAAATTCAATCTCTTGCTGCTTTCATCAAAGGTGCGGTGCCAGAGGTGGGCCGTCTGACGGATTCCGTATAGGGCCATCTTCAGTAGGTAGATTAGCGCTGGTGGTCGTTCGTGATACCCAGTAGGCTAGTTCACATAGGCGCTTTTGCCTTCTTCTAAATTGAGCTCTCGGCTAGGTATAAACGATATCTCACTGTTCCTAGCGATGATTCTTTATTGTTACGTTGGTCATGAACATCTCTGGTGCGAATCGCTGGCCACGGGAGTGAAAGGTTCGTCGTAATCGATGCCTAGTACCTGGCGGTTCCCATAAACAACCCATAGTCTGTGCACGTCTCACCTTGTCCAAAGTGAGCCCTGTGCTTGATCGCTTGGTGTATCTATATTTCGCCTGTTGAAATGGAGAATGGTCCATACACCGCGACGCATGACCTTTGTCTCTTGACTATCAGCCAAGAAAGCATGACCATCTGTGCGTGCCTCGCATATCATCGGATTCCGTTCGCACACTTTGAAGCCAAGCCTACCTCAGAGTTAATAACACATTGCGGTTGTCATTTAGAACAATGATTTTACCTACAGTGAAACCAATGGAATTGTTCCGTATATAGAAGAGACGGTACACCCTTCTTATTGACTCGAAGGAATGCCACCATCGTTAGACAGTGGAATGTGGGACATCGGTCGCAGGTTGGTGAACATTTCCTGACAGTTTGATAAGATATTGCAGCCAAATTTCCTTATTGATAATATATTCTGAGGGCATCAATCACAAGGATATACTACTGCCCTGAGTTCAGAGTCGGCATGTGGGAAGGTTTCCCATCTGAAGATTAAGGCTTGCCTCTTGGGTATGCTTTTTCTTTATCCTCATCGCTGGAAGCTGATAGGTCGGGTACCATGTTCTTCTTGGTCATTGGGTTTGGTGTATCAGCCAGGAAAGTTGGTATAATCTTTCGCAGTTTCCGAGGATCTACAGAAGATTTGTCTGTTAGCGTGATATATACCTGGGAATGTGTGAGTGCATACTGATTAAGACTCGAAGCCGATATATGAGGGTGAAGCTTCAGAAATGTATCTCAAGGCTCGATCTAGGGAGTCAGAGTATGACCATCTTCCGATTTATGGAAAATGGATGGTATGGGTTCAGATGGATTTGAAAGAACGCAACAGTGGGACGGAAGCTCCCTTTTATATAGGGGTTGCAAAAACAATGGACCAGATGAATTCAGCGCCGTCTGTCTACAGTGACGCCTCATATGTTAATGTCACATTCATGGTTCCTGTCACTTCGGCTTTCAGGGTGCAGAGGTGAAGTACTGTATTTCAAATTCACACATTGAGTCAATCACCATCAATATCTTTAATGTTGAAGATCAAGTCCAGCGAAGTTGCAAATCACGAGTGATTATTTGTTCAATTAAGGGATATATATATATTAAGTAGTGAAATGAGCCAAGCACTTAACGCTAGTAAAATCTTCATTAAACAAACTAATCACTAATAACCAAGCGATAAGAAGATCAGACTTATGCATAGACTTATACACGTACTACCTAGATAGTTATGTGGTTGTTTCTAGGGTGTTCCCGATGTTAAGTAGGCAGGATCCGTGGGCATCTTAGGAAGACCGGAATCTTCCGACGGGCAGTACATTTACACTAAATGTGCAAACTTCGAAGATCTATGTAATCATATTAGTCTTGACTAGAAAAATCATCATATTAAGAAGTTGCAATGCCGTTAGTAATTTCGCTAGTAATACGACATCGGGGCATTGTTGATTGGGCTTCATCGAGCTGGTGGCCATGAAAATAAGCGCGGGGAGCCAAAGAAGGTAAGAATAACTTGAGTGAGTCATATAGTCGAGTCTAAAGCATCTTATCATCAAATTGGGCTTGTGGTTTAGGGGTATGACGCTCCATTCGCATTGGAGAGGTCCCGGGTTCGATTCCCGGCGAGTCCAGTTTTTGGTTTTTCTTTTTTTGGTCCCTCTGCCGGGACATATTCTGGGTACAGTTACCCGTGTGGGGATCCACTTAATTGACACACTGACTTAACTACACATTACGCCGGACCCTTACTCTGCAGTTTGGATCTCGGCACTTTGTCATGATGTTTTCCGATGACAATCAAAACCAACTTCGTTATCTACCAAATACCCTTTGAAGACAGCTTAAAGATCCAAGATCTTTGCAAGGGATCCCATTTTTACATATCTCTGCCCGAGATATTATGCTATCCCTGTCTTCGTGGAAGGGGGCTAGCAGTCAGAGTCTTGATTAGTGTAATCAAAATACAGACCGAATCCCTTATCTGCCTTCTCAGCATACTTGGCAATCTCGGTGACCACGTCTCGTCCTTGGTATACTCTTCTATGAAAGGTCTCAAGTCGTAATGCAAACGACATATGAGCTAGTCTGCGCATTGTTCCGATTGTCAGTGCCGACCGGCCTTCTCTATAAGGTGATTGCCTTTGGGACCTACTAGTCCTTTTATTTGCCGTTCGATGTATAAGTATTCAGATTGGCGCATTGAGATATTGAATGGCTTATGCTATGCTTGTGTCTCTGACTAGATTCCCATCATTTTTCGTCGGTAAGTCTTTCGCATATGGGATTTTGCCCCTGGGCAAATTGTTCAAGGAGCAATAACTGGTTGGCCTCTAGGTAGGTACCTAATATAAGTTATATAGTAATATAATAAATCTACCCACAACCACAGTCCGAAAGAGTAGATATTGCCTGTATATATATATTGAATGATACTATCAGCTTGACGTACCTTTATGTACATTAATGAGCACTACTTCGAATATGTATCATTAATCGCTCTAGAGGAGCTTTATAGTGGGACTTTGCGAGGTCATGGTGGTAGGCAAGGACGATTGGAGAAGTTGGAGAGAAGAAGGAAGAATGGAGGGTGAAGATGAGATTTATACAGACCAGAGTAGATGGCGTGAATATAGCAGAAAGCATTCCCCTACCTGGCAAAATGTGAAGCCTCATGGGATTCATCTGGGAATACACTACAAGAAGAGTAATACGTCTTCTAAGGGTGAATCTTGGATTATAATGCTCCTACGTGGTTGGTGGTGGCAATGAATATCATTTCTTGAATGACACTTCAAGATTGCCTTCATCGGGCATTTCATTAGATGTATGGAGTAGTGAAGAGCCGATATATCAACAAAGAGGTTGGTGGAACACTTTGCCTTCTACCTGAGGCAGAAGAACATATCCTTTTGGTGGACGTGATAGTATCATTTCATTAGTAAAGTGATGACTGGTCTCGCGCCTGCTGTTAGGAAGTCATCAGATGGTGATAAACCCCGGTATGTTGTCCCTTTCTCAAGGACACAACATCGCTGGAGCGAGATAATTCATGACCATGATATGGTGGTGGCTCGGCACCCCAATCAGATAAACATAGTTCATCTAATGTATTCAAAAGCGGTATCTTCTCAATATACGTCTCATAAGACGCCGCAATGTTAATTGGTAATGTAGCTTCCAACGATCGACGACGTCCATTCGAATCGGGCGTAGAATACGACATACGCATGTCGAGAAGATAGGCTCGTGAGAGAAGACACGTAGAGAATGGTATGAGATGTCCATTCCGAGGCATGCGTATAGGGAGATGTATGGATGTTGTGTAGTATAGCTTGTCGCCGCTCTGATGTAGGGTAACACAGTCCCCTGGGGCTGGCTCATGCCTGACCCATTGCGTATATGAGATATCCTCTGATCGCATCGCGATAGTCTCGACATGTGCTTGTCGGTATTGCGCCTCATGACGCTTGAGCCGTTTGACACTGGGCCTTGTCGCCAAGAATGTTGAAGCCTTGAGCGTGCAATGTAGGTTTCGTAGTTGAGGAGGCTTCGCTTCTCCCGCTGCTTCGAAGCGAAGCGGTATGGTAAGATATGCGTCGAAGGAGCCATTCGAGGAATCCCCATGACAGCGCCCCTGCGTCAATTTTGCGGAAGACCCTTCCACAGATAATCTGCACGGAGAAAGCGATGCTTTGCTCTTCACGTCCTGCTTCGGGTTGTGTTGTAATGATATGAAGGTCTGCAGGCTTCGCGGGAGGTGGTTCGACTGATGCGCAGGGACGAACCGTATATCTCTTGTAGATGTAGTTGTTCTTTCGTTATTACCATCGTTTTCTATATGGTAGAAAACCGTAGCACGAACAGAGTACGCAATCCGACACAGTTCCTGAGACAAATTGGGGAATCGCAGTGTTGGTGGAAGCTTAGCATGCCGATAGTCGACACATCCATTGCTCTTTTCGTGTATGCAAGATCCGAGGGGCAATTCCTCGGGAATGACGAAGTAGAATGGATAACTGTAAGTTCTTCCTGGGACATGAATAGGCGAGTTAGGAGTTTCAATGGGCTGTTGAAGCTTCAGGAATGTGTGGCAGGCTGTAGGTTCACGAAGTTCGGTAATTGGCCGTGGTAAAAACACCCGCGAGGAGCCTAATGTTTGTTAGATGTCATTGGGCCAAAGGTTGAGGGATTAGATGAGTTGCATACCTTCAAAAGTAATCTGTGTGTTATTAACATTAGTGTCATTGGGCGCAGTCACCGTCACTGTGCCTTCGATCCGGTCCCATGTTGTGTAACTTGGTTTAGGATCTTTTATTGTGATTTTGATTATGGGAGCATGAGATTTTGCTGAAAGCCAGTTCATGATTGAATGCAATGGCAAGTCCCAAGAATATGCAAAAATGTCAAGTGAATTTTAGCAGATTTCAGTTTCCCCGGACTGCTTGCACTTATACCCCCCAAGCGATGACTCTCCATTCTTCGGAACCTCATGCCGGGCTCGTTGGGTCCCGGAGTCGGGGTCTTTCCCGGGCAGGTGTGTTCGGTTGCCAATCCCGAAGATGGGAGCTTCTTTTGCCCCATGTCCCTAGTTACCGAAGGAATTTATTTCTCTTCAAAATTAAGCTAGGGCCTAGCTAATTTTGTAATGCAAGCATTTCAGGGTCCTTTTCCGGTCTTCGCTCGTGGCCACTTGCAATACGAGCAATGCAGATGTTGACTAAAGTTGGTCAATTACTAGAAAATCTCGAGATGGCATACTCGGGTACCGGTACCCGGGACAGGATTGGATTCCCAATACTGCATTTGAAGAACCGGGTAGACAGGTCCACCACCTCTCTATGGGCCGAACATTTCGCTGGGACAGGATATCCAGCGAGTAACGTGTTTTTTTAAACCATTGTGGGTCCAGAACAACTGACGGCTACTGAAAGGTGCCACTTTCCGACGTCTCCGGTGACATCATCTAGACCATTGAGAAGTTTGTCTTTTGTAATAGTAACATCGTAATATACAGCTTGGAACTAAATCCACCTTCATTGAGGCCTATCAAACTCCGATTCGGCGTCCACATTTCCAGGAAACGAGAGGAATGCATCCGGCACAGGCCATATGCTAGGCGGCGCTGCAGTATCCTCGGAGCCTGGAATCGCGGCAAAGGCATCAAGTTCCTGCGGAAACGAGGAGAAAAATCCGTCAAATGAAGGAATACTGCCTGGATTGTTGGGCGACTCAACTCCTGCTGGAGGTGAAAAAGCTTCCGAGTTCAAAGGACCTAGGCGCCAGAGCTTGGCCCATTTCTGGAATTGGTCATAGCCTGTCTCAGACGAATCTCCTAGGGGAGATCGTTCGCCGAGACCAAGCTGCTGCCGAGCACGCTCAAGCGCTTCGATTACTGCAATCTCCGACCGAGCTGACTCCAACCCTACACAAATCTGGCGGATCAGGCCCATTCCTCGCGTTAGGGCGCCACCTATCGGTTGTGATGACCCGCTGAGGAGCTGCGCAATCAAGGCCAGCAAAGCTGTGCGGCACGAACTGAACTCTGTGTATGACACGCGTGCGAGTCCGACCGAGTCATGCAGCAGCTGACAAAGGTCAATGATTCTTATGGCTGCTCGTGTGCAGTTTCGCGAGAACGTCTCGATTAACTCGGCACGACCACCTTCTTTTTGTGATCCATATCCACCGCTATCCGCGATCTCATTTTGTAGAAAGATAAAAGGCCGGCCCATATAAATTAGTGCGGTAGCGTAGTTTAGCTCAAGGTGCACATTGGACCGAAATAAGGGCCCGGCTGGATCAAGGTCGCGGCAGTGCAATGTTTTCGGGAGCGAGTCCCACCACCTGCTCAAGTCCATCCTCAGGTTGCATAGTTGGTGCAGATAGGCATCTTGATGACTACGCGGACATCGTCGCAGTCGTAAGATAATCTGGGCCACTTTCCCAAGCTTCTTTGTCAAGTGGATGGCCGCCGTGACATTCGGTAAATTTGAGATACCGCTGGGTTGGCGCAGCTCAACCAGGTCAGCAGGCATGTCGGCGTCTGTTTCAGAGGGAGACACGGATACAGGACGGCCATGGAGGATGCTGATACGGCTGTGTGACTGTGAGCCCGGTTCACACGACGTAGACTAGTGCCTCACCTTTCAAGGGAATACGCTGTCCACCACAAACGGTTCCGCCATTCCACTATCACTGGCGAAACCGACGGCGCAATATGCTTCCGGTGCATTCCATTCTGGATGGCCATTTTGATGGCCAGGCCGTAGTACGTGTAGGCCATTCCTGCGGTATCAATCGGCAACGTATACACACCCAGTAATAAAAAGGCCTGCACAGTCTCAAGCGAGGCGGTGGTGATGAGATCAGGGATCAAACGACACGAAAACCGATATAGATCCATCCCAATGCGATCGTCAGGAATGTCTTCCGAAAAAGGAGGCTTCTCCGTCGAGGAAGTCTGCATGTATGCAAATTGAGTGCCAATCGCAAACGTCATTAACAGGGTACAAATCCAACCCGCATCGTCGATCACAAGCGGCCTGTCGACAGAATAATAGTAGTCCATCTTCTCCCGAAAGACTGTCTCGGGGAAATAGAAATAGTTTGTCTGTGCATACTCGAGGAAGGTATTGGTTAGGAATTCGGCAACAGGACGAGGTGGTAAGTATTCTATGGAGGAGGCGACACACGAACTGGCCGACTGCAGGCCAGTAGCGCGAAAGAATCCATCCGAGGGATTTAAGCCCTGAACGATCCGTCAGCGGTGCCATGGGTGAATGCAATTTGAGGAGCGCATGCATCTTTCTGTCCTTTAGGAGTACCCAAGCTCTGTAGACGTCGGCGGATCATTTTGGAGAAATTCCAGTGCGACAATTCCCCTGAATAGTCTGATGCGAGGCCAGTTAACGGCTGCCCTTATGAACAGTGTCTTGGACATACGCATGGTGTTCGTTGACAATGGCTCCAACGAATAGCTCTCCGGTGTCTGGTCTTCATCCTCCACTCCTCGTGTCTCTGGAGGAGTCCCGCGATACCGTCCGCTTTCCAGCAAGTCTGCGGTCTCCTCTAGCCGAGCGGGATCGAGCGAGACGTCCCCGCCTAGGAAGTGACGTATAATGCGCTCCATTTGGAACTCGCGCTGCGACGGTACTGCGGAAATACCTGTTGGCTTTGGTCGAGTATCTTCGAAGTGGCAGGTGCGGTTGTATTGTTGGCAGCGTGCGCAGGGCGGACCGCCACCATGGCCTAGAGCTCCGAGGCCTGATCAGTCGACGGACGAGGAATGGCAAGTGCAAGAGGTCATGACGGTGAAAGTACATTTTTCCTTGTGTTGGCGACAAGGCAGGCATCTGATAGTTCAATTAAGAGTCAATGACTGTTTTTGTGACTAGATTGCGACGAGGAAGCATACGCGCGCGCGGCTCTCTTGCGGAGCGCATCAGGAACTCGTGGTCGTCTCTGGCGACCAGGCCGACGGGGGGGTAAGGAATTCATTGTAGGGGTAGTAGGGGACACTGCCCATGATGCCTGAGCTAAAAGTTGCGAGTCATTCAATTGATGGAGACAAAAGAAGCTCCGTGAAGGAAGGTAAGAAAGCGATGACGGAGATAATTAGCGGAAGTGGGGGGTGGATGGATCCCTGGCAGAAGGCGTGCGGTCAAGTCACATGGCTGAAGCTTCCGGCAACAACAATCAGGGAAGTTATCTATTATGGCTAGAATTATTTACCATCATTTTCATGCTAGAATCAATTGTGCTGAAATTCACATGTTATTCCTGCGAGATTACATTCCCTGAAAGGCGGAATCGTGTTAATCGTCATTGATCGGATTCGAGAACCGAGCATAATGTGGAGCAGTTTACGGGCGCGCAATTAAACTGCCCAGCTCAGCATGAGATCTACACTATTCTCACTGATGATGTACTGCATATAGACCCTGCTTTCTTGATAGCAAGTACATACGACCACAGGGTGTGGAAAATAGGGCTTCCCGTCCGCTCAGCCGTACTCAAGCTACACGCCGGGAGGTTAGTAGTTGGGTGGGTGACCACCAGCGAATCCCTTCTGTTGTATGTATTCTTCTCTTTTTGCTTTTCTTTTTTTTTACCCAATTTTCTTCTCTATCTGGTCTAACAAATGAAGTTTTCATACTCAAATACTCGGTCAGGTAAATGGTGAAACAGCGGTGATTGTTCTGGTCCCATCCTTGGCACAGCGATGATAATGTTACCGCTTCTCGCATCGTCCAGGATGATGTGCAATAACAGAGCGCTTCTCTTTCGGGCGGTCTGGCCTCTTTAACTCGATGTCCGTGAATTGCTCCTTGAAATCCACCACAAACACATCCACAATATCAGGGCCACACCCGAGAGCCCAAGAATGAAAGGCTGCAGAATCTGGACCCCTCTGGCTTCTGCGACTGCACCAATCGCCGATGGCATCAATGCTGCTCCAGCCCCTCCGATCGCCGAGGCAAACCCGATCGAGCTCACGTGTAGTGATTGGGGAAGCAGCTTGGTGGCCACTGCGATGAGGACCGGGAATAGAGGGCCAAGAAAGAAGCCTTGCAGGGAGACTGCGACTGCTGAGACGTTGAAATTTGGCACGAGCCAGAAGATGAAGCCGAAGATTATCGCCAACACGGAATATAGCTGCAGAAAGTGAGCATGAGCTAAGACCAAACTCACTGATCAGGGTGGAAAGGGTGAGAGGTGGCATACTGTAACTGCCGGTTCTTCGCCTATCATCGGCGTAACAAATCCGAGGAAAATGCGGCCACAGGTGATGCCCAGCCAAAATCCCGTAACAGCCATGCCGCTGGCAAATGGGCTACCGTGGCGTACCTGCATCATGAAGACGACCGTCCATCCGCCCAAAGCGACTTCAATGCCAACGTAAATGAGCAGGAAGAGCGCGCAGATCCAAGTCACCCGAGCATAGGGCTGTTGGAAAAGAGCACGTTTTAGGCTACCATGTTCGCTGTCATCGGAATCATCGCCCGCTCCTCTGGCGATCGGTCTATCATCCCAGAAGGCGATGGTGCAGACAACAGCTTCCATAGTAGCGCACACAGCCTATATCCATATGAGTAGGTAGTGGAGGTAGCAGACATCGGAGAGCGGTACCATAATAGTGTAAAAGTAGAACCACGGAACATTGGCCTTGGTTACCAGTCCTGACACGATCAATGGGCTTAGCACAGCTCCCAGCCCATACAAACCATGCAGCATCCCCAGTAACTCATTCGAGCGAGACAGGCTGCTTATCCAAGCGTTCCATCCTGAGTCTGCTAGTCCATTGCCGAACCCAGACAGCACAAAAGATACCACAACGATAGGGAATCGAGGATGCAAGGAGACGATACTAAACGTTAGCAAGTGGCAGGCCGCTGAAATGAAAGCGACACCGCGACGACCCACTTGGACGTGGACTTCGCTGTTCAGGAGTGCCGCAAGTGTGTAGCCACAAATGGGAGATAGGAATAGAAGCGAAACGGTGCCGTGTGAGATGTCGTAGTATTTTTCAAGCTTTCTACTCAACAGCTTATCTACAACAGGATGGCGAGATTGCACTTACGTAGGGAATTAAAGGCTGGACGATTGTTAGTTTCAATAACGGCAAGTCTGTTCTTCTCTACAGTCCTTACCCCATATGCTGCATCCCCCGCCCCCATGATCAGAAATGTCCAGAAGACAGCTAGAACTTTGAGGACATTGGAGCCGGGTCCCTGCCGCCGTTTACTGTGGCCCAGTGGATGCTCAACATCATCTGGGTGAGGGTGTTGAGGTCTGTGCCCTAGCAAGGGGCTGTCGACTGTGGACATTGCGTTGCCCTCCACGGAGAATAGATTTTATAATATGATATTGAGACTGCGTTAATGGAGCTATTAAATCCTGGTTGTGGTCTGGGATACACTGGTGCTGGAGAGTTGGAAATGTTGGGATGATTTGTTAGATGGTTGGCAAAATGATAACCAACCCCGCAGACCATCTGATAAGCGCCCGTGCTACCGTGCATTAATAATTGAGTGGTTGGTTGATTGGCGTGTCATGCAGCATGGATCCACTACTAGTACTGATGGGATGCCGAGAAGATTAGCGCGAGTAGGGCCAGCTGGGGTCTCTTACGAGCTGCTTTCTTTGTCGTGATCGGACCTAAATCAAAACAAGGTTATCGCTGATCAAAAGTCTTTTTGGAATTGTATGATGGTATGAAAATATGGACCAGCCTGTTTCGGGAGAGATGAAGCAAACCTCTCACGGAAAAGGGGATAATCATGACGGACGTGACTTGCCATCTGGCGCGGAAGAGAGCGGTGTATCCGTCAATGAGGTTAAAGAGTCGGTGTAACAGAAACACTTTCTGCCCCATCTACAGACCACTGATATTGTTACTCCGTGAAACAAGAATGTGCCTGAATAATGAAGCGGCATTATTAGTATTTTGAAACTTGGCCGAAGACAGATCCTCTTCACCACGCCACATACATATTCTGTGTTGTAGTGATGCTGTTCTGCCCACATGGTTTGTCTTCATCGCACCAGAACTCCGAGCAAGTCCCGATAGCTGCACCAACATGCAAAACCAATTCATTACAGGATGGCTTCAATGACTCTCTCGCAGTAGACAATCATTCAGGTAACTGCGTGAACACACAATCATAGCCCAGTGTACATTCGAGTCTTGGGATGTCGTAAACATAGAAGGAATTATGCCATTCATCCACTTACCCAAAACCAGTTTAGGCCTCAGAAGCTGCACTAGGTACTGCAGGGACTGGATAACTATGGGGACAGCAGTTATAGATTTATCCGCCGGCATTCCTGGACCCATATTCTCCCGCTCTTACGATAGCATCTACTAAGCATCACTAAACTTATACCACTAAATCATTATGCGATAGATTTACAGCAGCAGCATAGTCTGCGTCCCCACTTGCAGGCACCCGCGTCTGACATGCCGGGATTTGGCTGGATGCCAGACTCCCGTGGGAATAACCCTCTTTAGGTCTAATGCGATGGTCTCATGTACTGTATGCAATGTGAAGAGACTACAGCGCACCAGATAAGGGTCTAAGCGGCATGATGCACATCGGTATCAGAAAATTAACTTCCAAAAAGAAGATGCACATAGTGGTACTGATTTATATCCTTATATGCCACCTCATCTCATTGACATGTACAATGCTTATGTGAAATTCCGCTCAATGTATTCGAAGCATAATATTGAACGGTCCTATTATGGATATTGGGAGCTTTAGAACTGCCTTGTGATTTAGCATTGTTTCGAGGATGATCCTAAATATATGATTAATATATATATATTGAGAGGGCTTGGTGCTACAATATGAAGTAGCCACAAGTGTAGTATCCCGACGTGTACAAAAATCAGTCTACACTATTCTGAATTCATATTTTCTGATGACTTAGCACTTAAGTAGCTTTTGTATCACTAAATACTGCCATCATATGGCAATGATCTAAAAAATCAATTAAGTTCTGCCAATTAAGGCGGTGGTGGGGCTCCACCGAACGAAGTGGACGCTCATCATAGTGACGTATCCAATTATCGGTTTACGTATAAGGTACAACATCACCAACAATAATCTTAATTTACTTTCGAGATAGCAAATGTATGTGAAAAATATTTACTGTTCACTTGTTTCATTGCTGCTAGCATGTCTGGCTATGGTGTAGCTAGTGTGTCGGTGGAAGCTCGCAACTGCTAGAAGACATTACGAACTTTACCAGATCAGGCCCACAGAAAGTTCATCTCATTCATTTTGCAGATGAACACATCTTCATAGTCATGATGATATCAATCTAGTCGACGATCAAGTACATAGAAACCTCTGGATAAGCATATAAGCCACGTCTTCCTCTAATTTCGATGGTCCAGTGATTCCACCAGACAACATCTAGCAACATACCACCACTGAAACTAGTGTACTATCATAGAATCGCACACTCACAATCACGATGGGCCGCACTTATCGTACTCACCACCCCAAATTCGCCCTCGGAAACACCGTCAACCTGCGCAGTTTTCGCCGCAGTCTGCCCTTCCAGCGCGATGACGAGGGTAACATCACCGGCTACGACAAGCTCCTGAACGAGTCTCGCAAGAATGTCGAACACTACGATTCATCCGGCACCCTATACGCAAATGCCACGGAAGCACTACAGGGTGACCGGTTCTACGTTGAGCAAGGTGACAATGGATACCGGTTCAAGGAGACCGAGACGGGAAAATATCTAGCGCTGAAGGGACAGTATGTAGTACCCTCATACCTACCTTGGCACGGCACGAGCTGACTACTATGGTATTTCTACTGGTTGGATTGGACTCGATGATGAAGGAACAGATCTCTGGTTCGAGGAGTGGCCAAAGGAGGAAGGCAGGTATATCATCACGCCGCGAGGTGACAATATCTATCCTGGTGATGGGCCGGGATATCACCTATGGTTCGAGGGGGCGCCAGATGCAGTGTTTCGGAATGGTGACAATGATTTGAATGTCAAGGGGGAGGGGCAGCATGCGATCTTTTGGATTGATACTTTGGTGGGGCTGTAAACGTTTGAGCTTCCTTCTAGTGTAAAAGAGAGGTGCTCCATACGATATCATACATGAGAGATGAAACATGAGGTCTGCAAGAAGATTATGAGGAATGATTACTACAGTTTCATATGTGATCGAACATGTACCCGTGTGATTAAATGACCATTAGAGATACTCCCAAGCATCCAGATTGTAAGCACAGTAGCAAGATTAGTTACTCACTAGATATATATTAGGTTGATAATAATATCACGGGGGCTATAAACATCTGGCCAATCAATCCATATGTTTGTCTACAAAAATCTGATACAATACTATCAATGTATTGCAATGGGTGTTATCAGCCTCCTCTGGCTACCATGAGCCTAGAAATAAAATCTGCACTGAAAACTTTATCTTACCGGTGTCATATGTGGACTCAACAGGCTATAGTAAATGACCACAAAGTGATAGGACGAACGTGGAATTCGTTCCCCCTTGCAGCAAGTATGGACATAAATAAATCATGGCCATGCATAGCCAGCCTCACATGTAACGACACCAGCCACGATGATGGCGTAGGCAACAGCGTTCTTCCAGAGCCGAGGAGAGCGTGAGACCCTGGGGGATGGTGGTGGTCCGGGGTGATTGGATGACAGGGGGGAGCTTGGGTGGGTCCCGCCAGCCTTAAGGGGCGCTTCTAGGCCTTGGCGCTTCCAGGCGAGGTACAGCTTTGGGGAGAGCGCAATTTCATCCTGGAGGAGTGACCAGTAAGCGTGTCCCCAGTATCCCTGCCGGAACTCTTGGCGGCTTGGCTCAGTTCTCCTGAATGAGGAAGAATGAGAGAAATGGCAGGTAATCTAACCCAAGTGATGCTCCACTTTCCCGCCCGACGGGGCAGGGTGTGCTTGGCGCCACCATCACCATAAGCGTGGTTGTTATTGTGGTAGGTTGCGGATGCGCCCGCCCGCACTGGCAGGCCCATGGAGTATTGAGGTGTGTTGTGTTACCTGACCTGGGTTCGATATGTATCTATTCTTAGCGCCAATGTTGTCTTCCTCCCAAGCCAATACTTTGGGCTCGGCACGGGGATCTTCCATGCTCTTTCTCGATGGCTGATTCACTTTCATCTGAGCGCACATCCAATCGCACCCTCGGCGGTGGATCGCACCCCAGCAAAATTTGCAGGGCCAAGATCCGCCAGCTCGTCTGGTGTCTGTCCGCAGGGCTGACGGACTTTGGCCAGTAATGCGTCTGCCTGCCTGGCGCCCTGAGCGGATTCCGTGGATTCCGGCTATATAACTCCTGAGCTCCCCCGCTGGTCCACTGGCCACCATTGTGTGACCCTATACAATACTTACTTCTGTCCAGATCATAGAACAGACAGAACCACAACCATGTCCTACCAGCAGCAACCGCCTCCCCAGGGATAGTATGTACCTTCCGAACACTATGAATGTTTGTCCGAGCTCAGAAACTAACGCTGTCTGTTTCATAGCTACCCTCCCCCTGGTGGCCAGTACCCTCCTCCCCAGCCCATGCAATATGCGCCTCCCCAACAAGAACCCTCCAAGGACCGTGGCTGCTTGACCACCTGTCTCATCACGATGTGCTGCTGCTTCCTCTGCGAGGAATGGTGCGAGTGCTGTCTCGAAGCCGCCGAATGTTGTTGTTGTGGTTGTTAGTATCGTGATGATGGCTTTGTTTTAAAATTCTTATGTGCAAGGCGCTGTGATTGGGATTATACCTGGATCGACCGCACTTGGGTGATTGCATTATACTACTGTCTATACTATTTTATATGTTACCATGTCAATGATCATTGTTTTCTGTGACTCATGTTGGTTTCATACTTTGTCCCCATTACTACTAACTAGAGTACGGATTGAACTCATTGACAAACACATTCCGAGGCTTGCTCAATGAGCTGGGTCCTCTCTTCAGGAAAGCTCCGTCTCCTTTGCTGCCGACAATGCCACCTGCGTCGCGGTTCCACACCGTCTTTCCGCGGAGGATGGTATATCGAGGCCAGTTGGTGAACCCCATGCCCTCAAACGGGGTGTAGTCAATATCGTGATGCAGCATGTC
Organism: Aspergillus neoniger CBS 115656; assembly: GCF_003184625.1. Lineage (NCBI taxonomy): Eukaryota > Fungi > Ascomycota > Eurotiomycetes > Eurotiales > Aspergillaceae > Aspergillus > Aspergillus neoniger. The sequence continues at coordinate 112,065 of NW_020291140.1, read as the reverse complement.
GTTGGACAGTTGGAATGGTGTCATGACCGACGTGCCGTTGGAGGCAGCCTGCTCTGGCGTGGGATACCAAATCGTCAGGTCCGCGTCGAAACCCGGCTGAATTGTCCCCTTTGAGCTCCCCAGTCCGTATAGCTTGGCTGGGTTCGAGCTAGTCAGTTCGACGAACTTCTGGATTGAGATGCGACCGGTGAGCACACCACCGCAGAACATCGTGGGCAGTCGCGTCTCCAGCCCCGGCAGTCCATTCGGGATCTGGGTGAAGCTAGACGTGCCCTTCTTCTTGCCGAGGGGGTGATCAAATCTCCCTGGTCAGCAATAATCGACATAATCACGGGTGGTACTCACTTAGATGGTGCGTGGTCGCTGGACACTGTTGTGAAGGTTGAATTGGCCAGACCCGCCCACATCGCCTCCAGGTCCATCGGATCTTCTCGCAACGCTGGCGAGCATACACATTTGGCCCCTTCAAAGTCCTCACCCTTTAGTCGCTCACTCGTGAAGAACAGATAGTGAGGGCAGGTTTCCGCGTGAACTGGCAGCAGCCGCGTCTGAGCCGCCCGCACATGTGCTGCAGCCAGCTTGGAGGACATATGCACAATGAGGATGGGGACATCAGCCAGCTCAGACAGAGAAATGACGCGATATGTCGCCTCGTCTTCTGCAATATTCGGACGCGCCAGAGCGTGACCATATGGCTCTGTACGGCGGCGCGCCTCCAGTTTCTCCGTCATCCACTGGATCATCTCGTGATTCTCGGCGTGCACCATCGTCGTCATCCCCAGCCGACGGGTGGATTCCATGACATCTAGAATCTCGCCATCCCCAAGTCGCATTGGTTGATAAGTCATGTATAGCTTTACAGAACTGATACCACTGCTAACTAGCACTGGCAACTCTTCATCGAGAATGTTCGGGGAGGGATTTGTCAGGATGAGATGGAAGCCGTAGTCGCAGTACGCCTGGCCGGTAGCCCTTCGATGATATTCCTCGACCACGGGAAATAAACTCTCGTCAGTTCGTTTTTGACTCGCAAAGGCTAAAACCGTCGTTGTACCTCCTGCGATGGCTGAGCGAGTCCCTGACTCCCAGGTATCGCCAGTTGGGGAGTTATCCTGTTGCAGATGCACATGGCTGTCGACACCACCTGGCGTCACATATGCGCCCTCTGCAGCGATTGTTGCTGCACTGGGGAATAGTGCTGGGAGATTCTGTCCAAGAAGGACAATCTTGCCGCCGGAGATGGCGATATCTTGGTTGGGGACTACATCCGAGGCGGTGGCCTGCTGGTGTGAGCGATGTTTCTAGATAGTAGAATGGCACGTACCACTGTAGCGTTGATGATTATCAAGTCGATTCCTGGAGTAGCTTTCATTGCGACGAGCGTATACAGTTGTTCTAGATTTGTGAATATCACAGAGAGACTCCGGATAATAAATCACTATCATTATCGCCTCCACCCTACTAATACTACTGGAGGTCATCGGATCGGCCGACGATAAGATTGACTCCCAGATAGCGATAGGGTCTACCCCGACCTTCCTAATCAAGCCAGCTCGACAACGATCACGCGGAAATATATCCGGACATACCAAGAAGTATATCTGCACCTACTATTTGTCTGCTACTTCTACCGAGGGATACACATTCCCCAACTTACCCCTCAACACCTCCCCCTCACTGGTATATCACACAATCATTGACCATCATGCCTCGCACCGTTCGCCTCGCCGCCGCCCAAATGGGCACGACCAACAAATGGTCCTCGCGTGAAGAAACCCTAACCCGCATGATAAACCTTCTCAAGGATGCCGCCAACCAAGGAGCAAAACTGGTCCTATTCCCTGAAATCGCCTTCACCACATTTTTCCCCCGATACCTGATCCTCGACGAAGCCGAGCTAGAAGATTGGTTCGAGCACGGAGATATCCTCACCGCGCCGCGCACAAAGGCACTCTTCGATACCGCTCACGATCTTGCCGTCGATATCATCGTCGGCTTCGCAGAAGCTACCGACACAGGAGAGCACTTCAACAGCTGCGTGTACTATCACGCTGCGACAGGGTCAATTCTATCCAGATACCGCAAGGTTCATCTCCCTGGTGATGTGGAGCCACTTCCTGATCCGAAAGCCGTGAATCAGCTCGAGAAGCGGTACTTCAAGCCGGGGAATCTGGGATTCCAGGCTGTCCGTGTGCCGGGCCTCCTCTCCCCGTCACTATCACAACATCAAGAAGGTGAAAAAGATGTAGACCCCATCCTCGGAATGATGATCTGCAATGACCGCCGCTGGGCAGAATCCTGGCGCGAATATGGCCTGCAAGGTGTCGAAATCGTCGCCTGTGGATATAATACCAATGGCTTTGCGCCGCAGTTCTGGGGCCAGTCGGCGGATATGACTCCCGAGGAAGCGGAGGAGTTGTCCCTGTTTCATCATAAACTAGTCATGCAGTGCCATAGCTACACGAATGCGTGTTTCAGTGTTAGTGCTGCGCGATGTGGACTTGATGATGGGGAGTATCCCCTCATCGCGGGGTCGAGTATTGTTGATCCCGAGGGGAGGATTATTGCGGAGGCGAAGACGAAGGAGGATGAGGTTATCATTGCGGACTGTGATTTGGGGCTTTGTCGCGCGGGAAAGACCCGTACGTTCGATTTCGGGAGACATCGCAGGGTTGAGCATTATGGGAGGATTACGGGACAGACGGGGGTGGTGGAGCCACCGTCCACTACCAGCTCGGATATTATCGTCCCAAAGACGGAGAAGAAAGGGAAGATAAGGGTCCTACTGATAAACCCCAACTCCACACCCTCCATGACAGATACTTGCATCTCTATGGTGAAACCGACCCTCCCACCAGACGTTGAGATTGTCCCCTTTACTGCTCCCATCCCTGCCCCGTCGGCAATTGAGGGATCCCTCGATGCTGTTCTGTCCGCTGCCGCTGCCGTCAGGGCTATTCTGCCTATCGCGGATCAGTACGATGCATTCCTGGTTGCGTGCTTTAGCGATCATCCGCTTGTTTATGCCCTGAGGGAAGAGCTATCCGCCCCCGTGATAGGGATCATGGAGGCTGGGTTGATGGCTGCTAGGACAGTTGGAGGGAGGTTCGGGGTGGTGGTGACTTCTCAGAGGTCAAAGGTTATTCATGCCGATGCGGTGAGAAAGTTCGGAATGGATGGGGTGTGTGCTGGTGTGGAGGCATGTGGGATGGGGGTTTTGGAGCTGGATAAGGGTAGTGCTGATGGCGGGAAGGATGTGGTTGGGGCAATGTGTGGTGCGGCCAAGAGGTTGGTGGATGGTGCTGGTGCAGATGTTATTGTGCTGGGGTGTGCGGGGATGATGAAGTTGAAGGGGGCGGTGGAGGAGGCTGTTGGAGGTGATGGGGATGTGCAGGTTGTGGATGGGATTGTGGCTGGGGTGCAGCATCTTGTTGGGTTGGTGCGGATGGGAGTGAAGACTGCGAAGAAGGGGGCATATGCGAGTTCTAAGGTGGGGAGGTTGGCGAGGGGACAGAAATACCTCTGATAGTAATTTATTCTGTTGTAGTTAAGTAGCTGTATTGGAATGATATACTATCTAGTGCGATATCCAATCTATTGTGCAGCACTCTCGACTTCCTTGGTAGTCACCTCTACTCCCTCCCAGATACCTCCCTCGTCGTCATCCACTGCTACCGGCCAAACTTTGCAAAGGCCCCAGTACACCCCTCCTGACACGAGAATACTGACCAACCAACTCAGCGAATACAGATACACTGCACCGACCGGCACGCCACTCTGTCCACAGGCATTCGCTAGACCAGGCAGATTCGGTGCAATCCCGCAGATGAAGGCCGCAAAAGCGCGGAGGTTGAATCCCTGCGTGAAAAAGTGCGTGCCTCGCGGATCGTAGAGAGAGTGAACGCGCAGCTGTCGTCTCCGGATGATCCAATAGTCCACTATAATAATACCCGCTAAGGACCCGAGGAAGAGAGAATAGCCGCCTAGGAAGGAAGAGAAGGATGCCGCGCTGGATAAAGGTTAGACTTGACCGTTTAAAGGGAAAGATGTCATACTCTTCCTGGATGTACCATGGACAGCTCAGAATGCTGAGCACCGCGCAAACATATGCACCTCGTCGTGCGTTGATGTACCGGGGAAACCAAAGGGATAGATCATTTGAGAAAGACACACTATTTGCAGACAGATTCGTCCCTATGGCTGCCAGAGACCAGCACAACGCGGCGAAGAACTGCGCGGCACGGTTGTTCCACAGCGCAGCCACCTGTAGCGGATTCCAGGTCCGCACGCCATAGATAATCTCACTGGCGGAGGTTACCGTTGCACCGAGAACGCCGCAGAGCGAAACCAGAACTATCAAACCTAAAGCTTGCGTCCAGATAATTTGGCGAGGTGAGTGCGCGTACCGCGTAAAGTCGGGCATATTCAACGCAAGGGTGGCTTTAGGGCCGATAGCGCTGGTTACGCATTGCAGAAAAACCACTGCCACTGGTGTCCCGTCGGTAATCTGGCTAGGTTTAGAGAAGACGGGACCGAATCCGTGGGCAGTGGCGACGGCCCAGATAAACAAGGCCAGGCCGAAGATGGGCATGATGACCATCTTCACTAAGAAGAGATAGCGGAGCTGAGGAATGTTGAGATATAAGAGTGGGAGTTGGACGATAATGGCCAGAAAGAAGCAAAGCAGCTGAGCGGAAGTTATAGGCCCCGAACTCGGGAGATGGTTGGGTAGATGTTCGAAAGATGGCCAGATGGCACTTATCATCGACGAGATGCATTCTCCGGTTTGGTAGGTCTGAGTGCCGAACCAGATAATGGCGACGAGCCCTCGGACTGAGCTGGTCAGACAGATTTGGTCGATAAATTGAGGATGGCTTACTGAGGACGGCAAAATAACTCCCTCGCATGCCGTAGCTGGCACGGGTGAGGATAGGAAAGTTGATGCCATATATAGAACCCACGTATCTGTTTCTGTTAGATGGCTCTCTGTGAATGTCTGGACACCAACCCATCGAGCACCACTGGGATGTACACGAGCATGTGGCCGATAACCACTGCCGCGATCGCCAGACCCGCGTTTAACCCCTTTGACACCGATGTGGACGTGACTGGCCGATTAGTGAAATTCATTTATGCATAGAGGAGGCCTACCCTGGTACATGCTGATTGAGAATGCTTCCGAAATCCAAAACCCAGTCAAACTGACCCATCCCCAAGTCCGCCGGGCTGAATTCCGTGGAATAGGATCCAGATCGGCATTGGAGTCGACTCCTGACACCACCTCCCCATGTTTGACTTGTAGCCGCTGCTTCAGACCCATTGTGCGCGTTGAATGGGCTGTTGAGGTTTCGGCAAGGGGCCGTTATTTGAGGCCGCTTCCATTCTTGGTGCAGATAAGAAGTCGGATCGGCCGATGATAAGTGACGGGTGTGACGAGTCAGGGAAGCTGCGTGGCCACCATTGGGACGCGGGATTGCAGTTACCGGCGCTATCGGGAGTTTAATCTGGCAATGATATCAACTGCCGCTCGGACTGCCAGCCACAGCACTGGCAGTGGTATTTGCCTTTGCAAAACAGCTCAGTGGAGTCTCGTGTAACCTGCTCAGCAAATCAAGATTAGAAGATAACCTCTGATAACATCCTGCAGCAAATGGAACAATGGCAATTTCCCAGGCTTCAAGGGAGATAAGTTGGCAGCCAAAAATGCTATTCAATATGACATGTCACTGACACTAGTACTGTATACACCCTATTTACCAGAATGTTATCCAACCGGACTATATCTTCGACTGCTTCAAGTTCCTCTCCCCGGTCTGATAGACCTTCACCAATTGTCGAACGGCCAGGTCAAGCAAAACATCTTCACTACCGCCTGGAATCCGGGCAGCTGGCACCTCTCGGAGAATCGACTCGACCAGCTCGCCCTGTCCGCTTTGCGTCAATCCGGCTCCTCCAAACAAGAGAACCGCGCACTGCGCACACTCGTTCAACACCATCCCCGCCTTGGCCTTGGCGAGGGCTGTGATTCCACCCAGCTTGCGATCTCCTTCTTCCTTGGGAAGATGGCACAATTGGTAAAGGAGCTGCTCGACAAAGGCCCCCAACGTTTCCAGCTCGGCGCCCGCCCTAGCCAGACGGTTTCGGACAACTGGCTGGTCCATGAGCGTTTTGCCGAAGGCCTCTCGCTTCAGACAGTACTGGAAGGCGGTGGACAGGGCCACGCGAGCCTGGCGAGTGACGCCGACCGCGATCGAAAGGCGTTCGTGGTTGAAATTCGTCATGATCATTCGCATGCCGTCTCCTTCTCGGCCGACCACATTCTCCACAGGCACCTTGACGTCGTCCAATTCAATGTAAGTGGTTCCACTGGTAATCGGGCCGGTAACCTTGAGCGGGCGCATCGTGACGCCGGGGTGTCCCTTCAATGGAACGAGCAGGACGGAGAGACCAGACGCTCCTGGACCACCGGAGCGAACAGCCATGGTCGCAAAGTCGGACCAGATCCCGTTGGTGATCCACTTCTTCGCACCATTGACCAGGTAATACTTTCCATCGGGCGTCTTGGTGGCTGTCGTGGTGATGTTGGCAACATCGCTGCCTGCCTCCGGCTCTGTAATCGCGATGCAGCAGCGTTTGCGACCAGTCAAAAGATCCGGGAGAAAGCGTTCCTGCAACTGCTGGCTGCCATACTTCAGAATAGGTGGAATTGCAAAATTGAATCCGGCGTTCAGGGATGAACCCGGCCCAGCCATACCGGCTCGCGCCATCTGAAGTTGTCAGTCATGCCCTATGGCGTGCCCAGGATACCTACCTCGTCGAAATAAATTCCCGTGTACATGTAGTCCCAGTCCTCCACCTTGACTCCCAGGATGTCGGCGATTCCCAAGCGCTTCAGCCAGTCCACGGGCAAGGGTGCGCCGATGTTCGGGAGTAGCATATTATGCTTGCAGAACGTGTGGAAGACATGCTCGGGAACCTGCCCCGCCTTCTCATACTCGGCAGCATGGCTGTGGAGGTGTTCCCAGAAGAAATCGCGACAGGCTTTTTGAAAGCGACGATGGCCCGGCGAGTAGTAGGGCGAAGGGAGACCGCAGAGATATGGCGGCTCCGAAAATGGAATTTGGTTAGAAGACAGCTGCGACATATTGCTGTTGTCGTAGTGATTATTTGGGAACACCTCCGTGGATACGTTTAGAGTCAATGGAGTGAGATATCTAGAAGGCGCTGTTGAGCAAGGTGGCATATGCGGTATATCCGAGCCGGGTTAGCCATCCCCGCATTGGCAGTCAGCCTCGGTCAAGGCTCATCCCGAGGTCAGTCACGTGTCCACCGGGCCGTAAGAGGAGAAAGATCAACATCATGAGTTTCTCAGAAGTTGTTGCTTGTGAGTAGAAGAAGAGGGAGGGTGAATGTGACGCGGACCGATCTGAAGGTGTCCTTCATCGTGGAACACTACTAAGTAGGCAACTTCCACTGCAACTCCAGCATCTGCACCGACCGGGGATTGTGTTCGGCCGGATCGCGGACAAGCTTGGGAGCCAATTGGTCCTTGCTCAGGGACCGAATCACCACCGGAAATAATAAGAGATCCCCGACTGAGCTATATCTCTCGCATTGAGTGAGCCAGGGGCAGATGCGATAAGGGTGAAGGACAGCCAATCCAGCCGGTGCCGTTGGGTCTGCCATCGGGGATAGGTGCATTAGTATAGTCGGTGGTGGTTGTCGGTCCGGCGCCCAATGAGTCCGGGATATCCCTGACTGAAAAAGGATGTCTCATTCGGTGCGTTAGTCCATGTCTTCTATGCCTTAGGACGGTTAGATAGGATGCCAGGGTGCCTGTCTACGCCCCGCCTGTAAATTGGCTGGAGGGGATAGACCATCTGCTCCACGAAGGACCTGCATGAGAGGTGCCGAACCTGAGTATCTCACATCGAATCGCGTTGGGCACACCGATCTGATTATATATCTTCCTCCACCGGCATTCCACTTCCGACTAGTAGCTGAATCATGAACTGCTTGTCTGCTCGATTCCTTGTTTCACATCGGATATCCGGTGTCAAATGAAAAGGTGGAAAAGCGAGTCTCAGCTGGAGATCCATAATGAACTCTGCTGATTGGCGGATAGCCGAGATCCGCAGCGGAGCAATTAGTCATGTGCCGTTGGTCGGTCACGCCGAGGCCTGTCCCAGTTGGGATAAGTGCGATCACGGGGCCCACGAGATCCCAAATGAACGAGACCCAGAAGGGCAACGCAACAAAGGTGGCATGATTCAACATTCAGTGAGGAAAGAGTGAGGGACATCTCAGCCCATCCCTGCTGCTATAACATACCCAACCTACTACTGTTACTACACCCTGCTTGCGACTGTTCTAGACACGCTGCGATCGACATAGTACATATTATGTATTGCCCGGGAGTGTAGCACACAAGCGAGCTGACATTGCCGGCTACAGGAGCAACACCTTTGCATCAGCTGAATGCCCAGGTGGTCGCCATCCTGACTGCATCATAGAGCCGACCCTGATGCCAAGAAGCTGACGGACAGTTCGTTCCTTCGAGGGGACCAGCACAGACCGGCACGATCACAATTGGATGCGAGCGGCGAATCATGACTGGGACGGGACTTCCGACCTCTCCGACGTATTGGATCCTACGCGATGGGATCGTTAGCGGGTCCACTCCGGCCAAACGGGCCCTCTGATGCCCTTGGACGTCCAGGGATCGCGACGGCGCAGCTGAACACTGGAGTCTGGGCCACCGTCGCGGAATCATCCTGGTGGGGACGCAATTCGTTGACTTAATATACGTGAACTTATTGTCTCCATACACAGCCCACCATTGGTCCCCCCCTTCCCCCCCAATCAATCGCTTCCACAATGGACGCTGGCAGTCAGCCTTCAGCATCCTTGTCTGGTCGGATCACACCTTGCAAAACTCTGCCGCGGAGTTCCACGTATGCGGGTAAAGTGGTGGACCACCCTGTCAACAGCCCTCAAGCGTTGGATGACGGCACAGTTTCGGAATGACAAGCAGCTGTGCCAATCGCATGGCACGTCAGCCGCAGTCGGCTTCTCCATCGGTTTGGCGCAATCGGAGGCGCATGCTGGCCCAAAATCCTGCCAGGGGTCATTGGGCCGGCTAAATATAAGGACTCTGGGGGAGGGCTGGTCAGCAACACACTTTGCATCTTTATTACCATCCAAACCAAGAGCGTGCAAGCCAGTTCTACCCTTGCTGACGTTCCATGTACCATCCCATACCCATTGCAGTCTACACATTCCATAGTTTATCCACTGCTAGTCTGATCCACCATGGGTTCACTGTCTCCTGTACAGGATGGCATCAAGCAGGTGACGCGGAAGGAATTATACACCGATTTCAGTAAACGGATGGATTTTCTGCGGTTGTTCCTGGACCTCACAGACGGTATGGTCTAGTCTGGTGATAGATGGGACAGGTGGCTGATTACTATTCCAGATGATATTATCGTCTTTAACAAAGGCGCCAAATTCCTAAAGGCGGCCTTACCAGTACTGACTCACCGTCTGTACGCTAAAATGCTCGACTTCGACATAACAGCACGCGCCTTGCGGGTTCGAAGCACCGAATCAGACGCCCAGGTAGATGAATACTTCACTCTGGACGGTCCGCACGTGCAGCGCAGGAAAATCTTCTGGAAGTGGTATTTGACCCGATTATTTTCCGACCCCAGCCGACTCGAATATTGGGAATACCTGGATAAGGTTGGGTAAGTCCACTGAGCTGATCTCCTCATTTAGACCCTCGTGAACAAAGCCGGGAAGATGTACTGATTGCATATCCGGGATTCAGAAAGATGCACACAGGTAAAATCTTGATGCACCCACTGAAGATCGAGTACATGCATATGAACACGTGTCTGGGGTACGTCAAGGAGCTCGCATACGAAACAATATCCGGACATCCGGAGATGTCATATCCGTTCAAGTTTACTCTAATCAGAGCGTTCAACAAAATCATGACCATCCAAAACGACCTCATCTCGAGGTGTTATATCCGCGAAGGTCAGGAGTTTGACCATCATTCTCCAAGCCCAGGTGAAGCACCGACCACAGGAGGAGCGCCGCCACACACCGACACTGGTTCGAATACCGACTCCTGTGTTTCAGACACAAGGTCCACCGCAGATACCCGATCGAGTACCGATTCCCGATCTATCCCCGACCCCCAATCTTACGCGGACATTCAACCCAACCCGGATGCGCGGTCATTACCCGAGACCAGGCCCAATACTGGTGGTGGGCCAACCGCGGAGACGGGGTCCATCGCAGAGTCTCGTTCCAATGCCGACACGTATTCCATACCGGATTCTACCGCAAACAGTGAAACATCATCCATGGCGAATGAGAGGCAGCTGCATCCCCGGTGCTTAGTCCCTGGTCTGAGTCAATCGAGACCCACTTCCTCGAAAGGGTCTGTTCCCAGTCTACGAGATCGCAGCGCCAGTTTCGATTTATCGCGGGTACGAACTGCAAGTGACTCAATAAGCTCCTATGATCCGCCGTCCACGGCGGGTAGTAGCCAGCGGCTCGGTCCTAGTTATGCGGGCACGGCAACCGGGTTTACCTCGCCCTTTACCGTGGACCAGCTGGGGCAATCGTTCGAGACGAAGATCTGGTCGGCAAAACCTAAACAAAAGTGGTTCAAAGCGTCTGAATAGCTGGTATTGGCTTTCCCTTGATTCCCCATGCTTTTATTTCGAATTGTCTTCACAGCCGGGTGGCGTTTCATGCTTGGCGGATTATATCTATACCTTTGCGGCTGGTGTGTATATATTTTGAGTCTCATCTGGATAAAACATTACGAAACTTACTGAAGAATCAACATTTAGTCAATGTCTAAATCAATTGCAGATGGATATAGAGTCCTTTCCCCTAGCGCTTCCAGGCAGGAGGGAAAGACCCTCTGTTTGCCCCTCGCGTAGATTAGTCCGATACCCCGGTATCTCCGATGAACACCCCCTTATAGACTGCTTCTTTAAACTAAGGAATGAGCATTACGCAAATCGCCTTCAGACTATTTGCGGGGCTCCCTAGTGCACGTAGCCGACGATGATCTGAAAACCCCCACCCTCGCCTCCTCCGAATTCCGCCACCCCGTCTCGAGGTATGACTGTTAGTGCCAATTGCTGGTGTTTTCGGTGGCAGTCTAGCCTTATACGAGGAGGACCATTACAGGATTGACGTTCTAGTGTTGCACATCTCAGTAAGTTCATTGTATAAGTATCGATTCTGGCGTGAATATAGGAAATCCTAGTAATACCAGTAACATCCCCAATAGAAACATATTCTTCCTCGGGTTGTAGTAGCAAGTGCATAGCCGACCTTCCCCAGACAGACACTCAGCGCTCCCATTCACAAACAAGCCATATCTGTAGTATCATCCCTAGGGATCTCAGTCATAGGTATCAAAGATACTCAGATATGATGTGGAAGATGTTCTCGTCATCCCGCCTCATCCCTGTCAACCGAGGCTCGGGGATGCCAAAAGCGGGGAGTGGCACCACCGTCACAACAACACCACTTCAACCTTCAACATTGCACATCTTACAGTCCTCACTCCATTACCCATAACCACAACCGTGTTGACAACCATGCAGGCCGTTGTCTTCAAAGGTCCTCTCGAGGTTACTCTCGAGCAGCGTCCCGTTCCTCAGATCCGGGATCCCACCGACGTGATCGTCAAAGTACGCTACACTGCACTATGTGGGAGGTGAGAACCCCAATGATAAAACATCCCAAATTCATACTAAAGCTCTATATCTGTAGTGAACTACACGTCTTCCGCGGCCACCAGCCCTCCACAACCGGCTTCATCATGGGCCACGAGTTCACGGGAGAAATCGTCGAATCCGGCTCAGAAGTCCACAATTTCCATACTGGCGACCTAGTCGTCTCGCCATTTACTGTGAGCTGCGGGGAATGCTTCTACTGCGTGCGGGGTTGTTCCTCTCGCTGCGCCAAAAGCCAACTTTACGGCTCTGCGGTCTTGGATGGCGGACAGGCAGATTATGTCCGTGTCCCGTTGGCGGACTCGACGCTGGTCGCTGCGCCGAAGCAAATTGATGAGAAGAAGCTTGTGCTGATGGCGGATATCTTTCCGACGGGTTATTTTGCCACTAACAATGCATTTAAGGGGATGGATGAAGCTACGGTGCAGGAGACTACAGTGATTCTGTTCGGGTGTGGACCGGTGGGGATCTGTGCGTTGATCAGTGCACTGGAATACCGACCGAGGCATCTTATTGCCGTGGATAGTGTTCCCGATCGGTTGGAATTGGCGGGACGGTTAGGGGCCGAGCCGTGGAATTTCCAAACGCAGGCAGATGGGCTTAGAGAGAGGGTCAAGGAGTTGACGGAGGGCAGAGGAGCTGATGTGGCGATTGAGGTGGTGGGACATAGTAGTGCGCTGGCTATGGCGTTTGAGATGTTACGGCCTTGGGGACGGATCTCGAGTGTGGGAGTGCATAATGGCGAGATTCCGTGGACGGGCAATCAGGCCTACGGGAAGAATCTTCAGATTCAGATGGGACGATGCCCGGTTCGGAGTAGGTTGATCGTTTTATTGGTAGATTATTTTGAAGCTGACAACTGGTTTACAGGCACCTTTGAAGATGCGTTGAAGCTGCTGGTTCAGAAGCAGGATACTCTTGAGTAAGTTCCGTGGATGGATGCGAGATGTATATATTGTACTGACACTGCGTCCAGTTTCATGGTTACCGACGTGCGGCCACTATCGGAGGCTGTCGGAGCGTAAGTGTATGTTCCTTGTATGTAGGGCGAGGCTAATAATGTGCAGATACGACGATTTCAACCATATGCGATCGCAGAAGATTATCTTCGAGGGCGGAAAGTGAGCAATTTTCGGCGGTGAGGAGTTGGTGGTGACGGTTGTTGAATCATGCGGTAGAGTGTTTTGCATCCAATGAACGCGTGTCATGTCTTTTCAATTAGCAGTCAAATTCATTTGTAAACGTCCATGATTGCAGCTAGATCCAATATGGCGATACTGTTGGTGTGTTGTCCGTCCGAACTCATTGATCGCTATCAAGCAAAGGGGTCCGTATGTGTCTGATACCTGCCAAGGGTGCCTAGGCTGTAGACGATAATCCAGGAAGTATTATCAATGAAACTCCCTTGAAAGGAAGATTTTGTGCTGAATGGACCCATGTCGCATGTCGGAGCCAGGTCACCAAACCCAGACATAGTCCCCCAAGGCTACGCATCTTTTCACTTCTCCACCCTCCTCCCACGTCTCTCCTCGAACAATCAAGTGCTACAAAAGGTATAGTTATTGTTGTCATTGTTATTTTTAACGCTTACAAAGGTGGAAATAAATTTGTCTCGCATTAAATACCTATTGAAGGGCATTTTTCATGAAGTAATGGTCTCAGCTGCTACAGGGAAGCTATAGGCAAAGTGAGAAACCCGAAAATAAGGGTAATAACTACAGCGAGCTGGACACCTGAAAGGGGTAGATAGCCAGTGTTTCTTTCTCATTTCCTTTAACAACATGTGCTACCACTCGATTCTCATGCAGTAGCCAGCTTTCCTTGAGCAAGAGCCAGTCGATCGCGGTGCCACTACTCCCGTTAGCCAAAACATTTCGGACAATTGTCAGAAAAGATCTATCTACCTTTCCACAGGAGATAGGCTCGAAAAGTGCGGGATGTTGTTCATCGATACAAGACGGCACCACCTGACACACCGTCTCGGGATTGAACCCGAAGAAGAACGGCATCGAATACCGTGATGTGCTTTGCCGGTTATATACTCTGTGCACCGTGGATCTAAACCGGTTGTTGGATAAGCGCTGCAGGAAATCCCCAATGTTGACGACAAGTGTGCCCGGGATGGGTCGAGCGTCTAACCATTCGTCAGAGGATGACAAAACTTGCAGACCCCCCGACATATCCTGCCAGAGGAGGGTGAAGCATTGAATGTCGGTGTGTGAGCCGATGCCCACGTCGATTCTATCTTCTTTGAGTTCGGCCTCGGGTGTACCAGGGTAGTGGATGTATAGGCCATCGGAGCCGGGGTGCGTGATGACGCTATCGAAATAGTCCTCGGAGAGATCCAAGGCAAGCGCAAAGATACGGACCAGTTTTCTCGCCAAGACTAATCGTGCTTGCCAGAATGAAATGCTGGTTTCGCGAAAATTTGGGAGATGGACGGTCCCAGCCCAGAGGGGCGAGTCATCCCAGATTCGATCATCTGGGGTGTCTGGTCCTGCGGTTGGGTCATTGCGGCCGTTGTAGCGAAGGGAAAAGGTCTCTTTGCGGTCTGTTACTATGTTAATGACCCGTCGCACACTATTGGTTGTGAGGCTGACCCTTTGTCTCAGATTTGTTAACCTGCGTAGTTCCTACCGCATGGTATCCATCCATATGCATTAACTTGAAGTTGGATACTTTTTCTTTTTCCTCCTGCGGCTGATGGAAAAAGGCTTTGGCTTGCGTGAGAGCGCTCGCGATCATCTCCTCGGAAATCCCATGATTCTTGATGTAGAAGAATCCTGTATTCTGAGCAGCAGCGCGGATCTTTCCCGCGAGTACGGTACGCGCGTCCAGGTCGCCATCAATACCGACAAGATCAATCACAGGAATCTCATCATCGCTAGGGAGGCGAGGAGGGGCAGTTGACACCCTGCGGTATTCCGGTCCATTCAGCGTCAATAGCTCGACATGGGTATATTCGGGGGTAGCCATAGCAGTCATCGTACAGGTCATCCCACCGGTCGCTTTCTTTTGATTTAGTCTGGCCTTGTAAGGGTATTTGTCCATTTGGCCTCCTTGGTGGTTCTTAGTAGCGATGAAATATCTCCGATGGTGTGCTGCCACGGCAATCCCCGCAATCTCTTTGGTGGGGAAGACGGTCGAGGCCGAATAGTTGATAAGCATGGCGATACAAACTCAACGCCTCATTGGCCCGAGCTTAAATGACACTGGCACAAGGAGGAACCAGGCTTGCCCAGATGATAAAGGAACCTTTCCAAAGCCGTTTTAGGTCACAGCCAAGAGATAAGGTGTGTCTGACCACTACAGAATCATGGCATCCCTTATCGGCCTGTGTGCTCGGTGGAATAAATGCTGACGAGGGCCAGTATCAGTCTTTGTCAAACCGCAGATCTTAGAACCGACAACATGAGTTCCATATGGGAAGGAATCCACGAGCGGTTGCTTGTCAATAGTGTGGACCAAAATGGTAACATAAGACCTGTGGGAGTCCTTGATAATGACTCGATCCGACCAACTCCAACTAAGGATCAAAAATGGACACGCCTCACATACCTCTTCTTCTGGTTCTCGGCTACGGCCAATGTGAGCAACTTGTACGCATCAAGCACCGGCGTATCCATGGGATTGACCATGTGGGAGGCCATCGCCTGCTCCTTTACCGGCCAGTTCCTCGCCGGGTGCCTAATGGCTCGCAATGGGCGGGCTGGTGCGATGTATCGAATCCCCTTTCCAGTCTTGTGTCGTTCTAGCTTTGGTCCTTGGGGTGCCCTCTGGCCAACGTTTAACCGGGCAGTGATGAGTATAGTCTGGAACGGCGTCAATGTTACTCAAGGAGCTCAGTGTTTATAGTGAGTGTCGCGGTCCTTTTCCATGCACATGACTGAGACCGATCCAGTGTTTTCCTGCATGCAATATTCCCATCAATCGCTCGTATTCCCGATAAGATGGGACCAAAGTCTGCCTTGTCGTCTGCGCAGATGATATGTTTTCTCGTTTACTGGCAAGTACGTGTCCACCCGATAACTGCGAGACGCTAATAGGTGATAGGCTTATCAACTGCGCATTTCTCGTGGTTCCTGTGCCCAAGATGAAAAAGCTCATCTACATCAAAGTAGTAGTTTATTATGGCGGCGCTTTCGCCATGCTAGCTTGGGTGGTACGCCTGGCTGGGGGTAACCCTCCTGCCATTCACGAGGCCTCGACAGTTCATGGGAGAGCCAAGAGCTGGCTTATTTGCAAGTTCCTGTTTTTGGGACTGGCCAGCTGCGGGACCTTTATTTCCAATGCCGCGGACCTCCAGCGGTACGCAAGGAAGCCTAGCGACGTGATCCTAGCACAGGTCATCAGCTTTCCGCTCTCTGGATTACTAGTGGCTGTCATCGGCAACATCATTGCTGGATGTAGCAGAAGCATATTTGGGGAGGTACGTCTCCTTTTTTCTAACGAACTTCCATATAGGCCATATACTAACGGAAGTCAGCTGATATGGAATCCCCTGACATTTTTGGACAAGCTGATGGATGGAGAAAGATACACGCCGGGAAACCGCGCTGCTTGTGTGTTCATTTCATTGGCATTCGTGTACTCGACTGTCTTTTCCGCCATTTTCGAGAACTCTATTCCGTGAGTATCCTATATTTTCGATGGCATATTTTTGACTAACCGCTCATACTATGCAGCGCCGGAAATGACATTGCAGCTTTACTTCCTCGGTACATTACCGTTAAACGAGGCTTCTTTATCTGTGCTAGTCAGTATTGGCCAACGAGTCTAGTCTTGCAGTTACTGATATGATGTAGTTCTGTCCTTCGCTATCTGCCCATGGTACCTCCTCGCCACAGCAGCCGTTTTCATCACCTTCCTCTCCTCCTATCAAATCTTTCTCTCTGCTATCGCTGGTGTTCTGATATGCGACTACTACCTCATCCGACGGGGATGGCTTGACATTCCGGCATTATACACAGCACGTACCGATGGGGTCTATTATTTCTTCCACGGATTTAATCTCCGCGGCTTCGGTGCTTATCTTGTAGCAGTTGCACCGAACTTCTACGGCTTCCTAAACCAGATGGGTGTCAAGGCACCCTTGGGCATACAACGATTTTACTTTGTTGCATACCCTGTTGGCCTGCTTATAGCATTCGGAGTGTATTACCTCGGATGTATGGTTTGGCCTCCTGCTGAAACCGAGAATACGAGCGGGTGGAAAGAGCCAAAGGAATACTGGGACGTATTCGATCCCGACCGAGTAGACGGAGTTGAGGCGGTGACGGTGCTGCCGGTGGTTGTCAAAGACGAGAATGGTGCCAAGACAGGGTTGGACATCTTGAGCAAAGCTTGGCGAGTAACTAATAGCAGATCACCCTCGTCATAAATTATAAGTTCTGAAATGCCGTGGTGCTCCTTCGAATGGGTCTTTACTTATCATAACGAAACAAAGAATAAGTCCTGCTGCGAGAGGAGCAAACCGAGACCGGAGGATGTTGGAAATACAAGACAGCATATATCATTTAATAAAATCTAGACCTCTGATTACACGGGTTCCGATACAATGCTCCAGCCGTCATACGGATCTGCGTCTAAAGCTTTGCCGTGGCATCGTCAGGCTTTCTGCGAAGCCCGGCATGAGCTTGAGAAAATGTATCGTTAGTTACAGCACCCGTGGAGCTAAGATCCAAGGCCAACGCAAATGCGGTAATAAGTGCAGCAAGCCGACGCTTCTTCCCAGGTCCAATGCACTTCATAATTTCAAGCGCCTCACGCTGAGGACCCAGGTGGGTGCCTCCACCAACCACTCCCACCGGAAGGGGCGGAATATATAGTGACAGAGTCAGCACCTTGGTCTCATAGTTGTATTCCGGGGTGAGCTGGGTCCAGCAGGATTCGCTGATGCTGGCAACGTCCTGCCCAGTAGCGATGAAGATAGCAGTCACGGCGTTCATGACGTTGCCTGCATAGCCAAATTCGCCTGCTCGCACGGATCCAGCTTGTGCACGAGTCAGAGCCTGGTAGATGGCTTCGGTCGAGCATCCCAGCAGCTCTCCGGCTACTTCGTTGCTGATCGTCCCCCATACCATGGCCTCGACGCCGCGTGGTTCTTGCACATGTGACCAGCCGGCTTTCTTTTCCCCCGACGTTCCCGCTTCGAATAGAAAGCCACGAATCTTCAGATCCTCACAGAGAGGGGTGTCTATCAGCAGCTCGTGGCAGGCTCGATGAGTTGCGATGCTGGCCATATTCTGACCGGTAGCGTCGCCGCATTTGTAGTTGAAATGCAGATGCGTTGCGGAGCCCACTACGGTCGGAGTTACTGATAGAAGCTGGATTCTGCGACTGGTAGATTCGGCAAGCCGTTTCAACTCCCCCTGGAGGGTCGGTACCTTCTGAGCGAAGGCCAGAGCGTTGACCGGCGAGTCGAATATGAAAGCTGGAACTCTTAATTCTCCGTTAGTCTGAGATCGCCACGATCATCTCCTTGCCAGGACCAGGAATGAACGAAGGTGGGATTCTTACTTCGACATGGCATCGCGAAGAGCAATAATGTAAATTCCCCACTCCGGTTAAAAGCCTTACAACCCCGACAGCAACTTGCGACCAAGGCTGCTTCGGTGGTAGCCAGCGGTGCATATACCTCTTCAACCTCTGCGCCGCTAGTGCCGGTCTCCCACACCCAGAGAGGTCCAGCCAATCCCACAGGCACCTGCACACACCCGATAGGATTCTCAATACGAACCTGTTGTGGGATCAATGGGATGGGCAGTGATTTCCTTCAGGTTCTTCGTGACCTGCTGGAACTTGCCATTTGTTTTTCTGACGGGCAAAGACATGGTAACGGTGATGAGAGAGAACTACTTTAAATGATTATGAGACAGGTTCGAAGAGCCAGAAAGAGGATTCCCCAGCCAGCATTTATAGTGCCTGGGTGTTGTTACACGACCTCGCCAAACATTCTGCATCCTTGTCTGCAGAAACCACTATTTGTTGAACTCCAAGCTTTCGCTTATCGCTGCTCACCAATGACATTCTAGTCTCCTGCTCATGTGCCACATTCAAACCCGCAAGGGAAGATACCACCCCGCCAGCCACTGTAGTAAGTAGTATTTCAATGATAATTTCAGCTACGCCAGTTTCTGCAAAGTCGAATTGAGCGGTATAATTTCTTTTCGAAGACCTTCATCTACACAGTTCCCAAACCTTATTTGGTTTGCTCGGGTTAACTCGGCTCCACTGAAATAATCACGGGCTGTTTATTCAAATTGGAGAGAATTGCTTTTTCTTGCCTCCTGCATGGCCTGCGCAAGGAGCCGTAAATCATTTCCCGGTTCATGTTCTCCTGATCTGTGCACTGCCATTGGTCGCGTTTGGACAGTAGAGTTATGCCATTTTTGCATGATAATTCATTAGCTGACAATTTTCGCGTTGACTATGAAGGGAGATTAATCAAACTAAACTGGACTGCAGATGCGCGGCAGATACTCTCGACGAATGTGGATTTGCCCTTGGTTCTAATCGACCCAGAAGAACGGCTATTGTAAATCCCGCTTATGTCTTACTCTTCTCAGTACAGCTTGGATGAATCAAGAGGAATTACAATTGGAAAAGAAAATGGACAATGAACGGAAGGTTAAAAGTAGATGAAACTGGTGAAAAAGATATTGGATCAAAGTAGAGCAGAGGATAGGAGAGAACTGGAAAAAAGCGGGACACAGAAAGAAAAGTGAGAGTCCTCTGACAGTTCTTTTCTAATATTGCTCTGTTTGGAATTGTTTCTTTCTGTTCAAGGTTGTAGAGGGAATTATCACCCAAGACAAACCATTAAGTTACTAAGAATGAATCGACATTTTCCGATACTCCACTTCAAACGAAGACTCAATCCGTCTTTCCGCGCGTCTCCCACACGAGGTATAAATACTATCTCATATATCTTACTTCACATCGCCGACTAATCGATCTTATTTCCTGACCCTACCTCCATCCTTACTAGACCGTACGGGACCAAGCACATCTAACATCCTGCGAAAGTCATCATGGAAGCTACCAACGGCTACAACCACGAAGAGTGGGATACCTATTACAAATGGGAGCCTGAACTTGCAATTTTCCACCAGAAGGCCCAAGAGGAGCAGAACCACATGTTCATTCAAATTGACCAAAACGATATCTTCGCCTCACAATGCCTTGGAAAACTCGTCAATATTGACTCACTGGATAGGGTATACGACATCCAAAGCGGACTTACTGATTATGATGAATCCATGCACTTTCTCAAACAGATCAATTTCTACCAAGTCATGGCTGAGCCGAGAGTCTGGCGCCACCAGACTACCATTTATCAACTACTGGTTGACCTTTGCGGACAAGTTGAAGAGTTGGTGTACATTGGTGAGTTGGGCCCTCATACCTCTCATCTGACGATGAGATTCTTTTTCGTATTATTGACTATGTCATAGTTGAAAGTGCATTTGAGTTTAGTCCCGAACATGCTGAGCAGATGATTTTGAACAGCTATATCATGTGGCGCTGGCATCTGTGCAGGGTGGTGATTGAGGATATCAAAAAGCGAGTGGATGATGTGAGTAAAGATTTCGGGCGTTGGGCCAGACAGACTCCTGGAGAATATGGGGACATCTTTCCTCCGAACCCCCTCGACCAGGAAACCGAAACAAACGCATCGGAAGTGTCAGAGGTCCGAGGATTGACTAGGTTTGGGGCAGTAGCACTGAATTAAGACCATAATAACGGGAGATACATTATGTTGTACCTTTATAGGTACATCACAAGACGTCAGTCTGTATCTATGATTACAATAGAGAGATCTCTGTAGTAGCCTGAATACCCATATGTGAGTGTAGAAATGTATGCTGCCAGATGAAGTCAAGACAGTAAATATCAGGCACAGATTTCACACGCATAGGATAGAACGGACGGGACAGAGTGTAAATCTAGCATTATTCATCGAGGACAGATCTGTCCTCTCATCATTTATCTTTCTCTCAAGTAACTGAGACTAGTGTTGTATAGACTTTCCATATTCAACCCATCATATTTCCTTCTTCATCAAGGGCAGACTTAGAAGGCTAGCAATGGTTGCATACAATTCATATCAGGAATAGGCCACGTTGGGGACTATAAATTTGACCGTCTGTTAGATTTCTTGACAGGGGATTATTACTTATCATAATGTGCGACTTCGATGGAACATTCCGACTTGATTTATTGTGACCCGTCATGAGAATTATAGTAGAAGCGGTTCAAGTGTGAAGTAGATAAATTGATGTGCTGATTTCAAGGCCCCGAAAATCCCAGTGTTTCTCACATTCATGAAAACGGTGACAATAAGGTTTTGTGTCTCTTATAAGTGGAATGGTTCGAGATGATATAACTACCACTTAAGATGCTCTATCTTAGCCGTCTTCCAATTTCTATCATGCCAGGCTGGCTAGTCACAGTGTATGTAAGGTCTTAAGCGGGGAGTCCCTATAGTATTTTGTCTTATGTCTCCCCAGATGTTGAGAATATTATACAGGATGACTCAATGTGATGCAACACCAATATTCCAAGGTCCCGATCATAGAGTGGGAAATTCCTTTTCCATGGAATTATATTTACGCCTACCACATGGAAATTACGGGCAATGGTGAAGTTGCGGTGCATGGAGTCTGCCTATAATCAAATGGTGATTTCATCAAATCTTCAGGAACTCCCCGTTAACACCATTGCTGAGGCACCTGGCGGTTATGGATTTGCCACCTGTCCCAAGCATAAATAGGACATGATGTCCCCTCCTCGTCCACATTCTTTCGTCACACTGCTCAACGGTGCTTGGCTGGCCATGATGCCGCTACACAGAAAGTTGTGCACTTCTAACCCCTCAACAGCTAGTCAATAAATCCATGATTTTGAGTGGTATGACTCTGACGATGGAGGTTTCTAATGATGCATCTGGATAGTGTAGTGAGCAGCATGGAATACGCTCTGGCACTGGTTTGCAGCTCTTAGCAGTATGCACTGCTAAATTTCTCTTACCTTGTTTTCTTTTGTTTTTAAGGAGGCGCTACGGCTACACCAGCCAGGATCCCTCCACATCAACCTTCGCCCATGCCTTCCTACCGTCTGCCTACCCTAGAAGGTTGACTAAGCCCTTAAGGGTAAGGCTAGGTTTTCAAGCGGACGGAGAGTCTGCCGCCGCCATTTTTGGGGTCATTCTTGATGGAGTTATAACTCTTATAGCTCAGGGGGTGACTGATAAAGATGGGAGGCGGGGGGGGGGGGGGGGGGGGGGGGGGGGGGGGGGGGTTCTCTGTCTGCAGTGAAAATGCAAGCTTTTACCTTACGGGGAACAAGTCTTACCTTCCAGGGTAGACAGTGAGCGTGACATTAGTGAAGAATGTGAACGAACGCCTGGCTGTGTGGCGGTATCGTCCCGTTCTTCTTTGCCAACATCATCTATATCCATGTTTCTTTACCGCCGGTCGTGTGAATTATGTTGTCTCCTATTGCTGTTGTGACTACACGATGGGTGTCTCTGTTCAATGGGGGGTTTACTGTCGTGTCTATACGCTTTGTCTACATAAGACCTGAATAGAATCACCCGTTTGAATCGACCGAGGCTCACTGTCTACATCTAACCTAGACTCTAGTGGACCATTTGAATAGTCTAACCTAGGCTTCGAGGGCGAAGTCAAACACCATACCTTACACCACACGAGCGCTGAGAGACGGTCATAAACTGACCGTAGCATGTCATCTTAAGAACGACTCCGTCTTGACATTTCCTTCTCCTCCGTAGCCACATTTGTCTACTCCAATTCTGACCACTAAACTGATATGACTTGTGTCAGAGGAAGCTTGTGACAGAGAGTTGTGGGAAATGCGGGTTGGTATCATTGAGGAGGTGACTAAATCAGTGTTTCTGTGGTTTTGTCGGCCGGTCAGATATAGTCTAACGCCATGCCTAGCATGCCATTCCACTGATAACTCTGTTTTAATCTTCTATTTTCTCTTAGCCACATTTGTCTACTCCAAGTCTGACCACTAAACTCATATATCTGGCGTCAGAGGAAGCTTGTGGCGTGGAAATGGAGAGTTGTCAAACAAAAGTATCAGTGGGGCCGGTTTATGGTTTGTTTGCGATTCTGCCAGCTGCTGGAGGAAGACTTTTCCCCTTGAATTTCTTCATTTCTATATCCCCGTCGCCAGTTCCCCCATCACGCCAAAATTCTTCGGTGACCTTCTATGCCTTTTTCCATTCCCTCATACAGCTTTTCCTATCATTACCTCACTCTTCATACCTTCTTTCAAGTTTCCCCTTTGCATTCTGTACTACCATCTACCATCCTCACGTATCATTCATTGATTTTCCACCTCCCTTTTGTCTGTTATCTCCCTATGCCCCCGCTTCCATTTCCTATATCTCTTCGTTTTGTTTCACTATCATGCCCTTCTCCTGTCTGCTGTCTTTCATTACCTTTCCTGTACCACCCAAAGGCCTCATGTATAAATCCCTCCTGCTTCATATTCTCTGTTTGCTTAGTCTTTCATTGTCTTAACTTTTGAAGTGTCTTGTTCTTTCTTCCTGTTAGCTCTATTTTGCCTACATTGTCCCCTTTTGCTTCCGCTTTGGGTTTTTTTTTTTTTTTTTTTTTTTGGCCAATGATAACACTTTTTGAGAGGAGCAACCTGGTTTCTCCCAACACTCAAGCTGATCCCTCAACTGTATAACATACCGTGTAGTCGTAGCAGGCCCATCAGGCCTATTCTGAAGTAGTTCCATATTAGTAGTCAAATGCATACGTAGAGTTAATGGTAAGTGAAAACGTAAACCAGCATATCCCAGACGTTCCCATGGTGAAATGATAAACATATACTTTTATCCACTATCTAACAAATTCTAAACAAGCTATACCCCAGTCAGACACATCTCATTTTCATCCATTTCATATCAACCCCCCCCCCTACTGACTTCTAGCTGCCCGTTCCCGCTCCCTCCTCAATCTTCTCTGCCTCCATTTAATCCCCCTCTGCATGACCACCCACAAACTCGGCGACACAGTTACAGAGATCAATCCCAGTGTGGTATACGCCCACCCCTGCCCCATCGCTTCACTCATCGGCGTGATGGCCGCCGAAGCTGCTGCTCCCAACTCACAGCGAAATAAATTACACGCTGCCGTTGCAGCTGCAGATCGACTAGGCCACAGATCAACAAGAATGGCATTCAAGACCTGCGATGTGCCATTCAGACTCCACCCTGAGATGAAGAGCAGGATGATCGGCGCAGCCAAATTCACTTTGTGGCCGAGGACCCAGCCGTAGGCGATCATGGACACTATGCATGTGTAATACATCGGCAGTCCGACTTCCAGCCTTGCCTTTTCGATATTAAAGTTCGTAAGGTCTTGTCGTACATTCCGGATAACGGGCAGTCCAGCCTTGGCAGCATGTCGACGATAATTCCAGTCCATTAGACGGCCTGTGGTAAATGCTGAGACGATGCCGCCGGCCCCGATAGGGAGGTACATCAATCCTGTTTCGATGTCACTGAGATGGTAGGTATCGTGAAATGAGGTCGTAGCTCCAGTCATTACAGCGTAGAAGCATGCGAAGGTTAGCCCCGTGGCGAGGAGGATAACGCCCGTTTCGAGGTCGGCGGTGACTTTTAGTGTGGATATGGGTGATGGACACCGGAAGGAGTAGTTCTTGCGTACTTCGGCGAGTTTGCTTTCCTCTACGACGAGACCTTTGGCCTTTCGGTTGCGGTGCCGGATTGTGTCGCTTAGGTTTTTGTTTAGCGTTGGGGGTGGAACGGAGCCGTCAGCGACCACTTTGCGGCAGGTCTCGGGGAGGAAGAGTAAGAGGGGGAGGAAGAAGGCGGCGGAGTAGATGAGAAGGAACCAGAATATCCAGTGCCAGTTGAGGTACTGACTGAGGAGTCCACCGATGATTGGGGATAGAGAAGGCCCGAGCATGCTCCCTAATGAAGCGAATGCGATGTATGTTCCTCGTTCTGCAGATGTGACTAGGTCTCCGACCAGGCCGTTGGCCAGCGCCACGGTGCCGCTGCTTCCTGCACTTTGAAGGCACCGTAGACCTAGTAGTGAGCTGTAGTCGTTCTGTAGGCCGAGGCCGAGGTTGGCGGCGATGTAGACGGTGAAGCAGATTATGTAGGCGGGACGTCTGCCGGCTGTGTCTGAGAATCCGGCAATTAACATGGGAGCAACGCCTTGCATTATCTGCAGCATAAGATATGCTGTTAGGAATTATAATGCTTTTAAGGGGATTTCAGACTCACCAGGTAGGTCGTGACAGTCAAGTCAATCTTGGATGTGGAGACGTTCAGCGCTGCTGCTATCGTGTCCATGGCAGGGAAGTAGATGCTTGAGGAGAGTGGTGAGAAGAAGCTGGCCATAGAGCCAGTCGCCACCATAGCTCGCTTTTGGTTGACTGTGAAGACTGAAAATACATCCAGCCTTGGTGGCGCATTCTGGTCCGGCACTTTTTCTATATCGGGGGCGTTGGCCTCTGTAGCCGATGAAGAAGATGGGTTGTCGTTCATATTGGACACTTGATTTCTTTGCGGAAGCTCTTTTCAGATATGAACAAACGAGAAGTCCACTCATTCCTCAAGAAAAAGCAGGGTTGAAGGAGTAAAAAGAAATGATGCCCACAGTCCATTATTGTGACAGCTCGAGGCTATCCCGGTACCGGCTTCCCATCCCGGAACCGGGCTTCTCCACCAATCAAAAAACAGATCCTCATCCATACATCCCGTTACCGGGTTTCCAGCAGCAAGCATAAAATGACCCAGTATACCCAGCAACTGGTCATTTCCAAAGTCGAACAATCATAAAATCACTCTTCTACTACACATATACTAAGCAAGTCCACAAGCATGGCAACCGAGAAAGCCGCCCTCATTCTCCTCGACGTACAAAACGGCATCGTCAACCGTCTCGAAGACACTACTCAATACCTCCAAACTCTGTCAACTGTGACACAGGCGGCCCGCGAAGCCCAATTCACCATCATTCATGTGGTAACAGCTTTCCGTGCTGGCCACCCAGAATGTAATCCTCGAAACCTCAGCGTGGCCAGAGCCAAGGAAATGGGGGCTTTCCGTAACAACGATGAGTCTACCCAGGTTCACCCTGCCGTGGCACCCCGCGACGAAGAGCCTATCGTGACAAAGTATCGTGTCTCGGCTTTTACTTCTACTGAGTTGGATCTTATCCTTCGGTCGATGGGTATCACAGAGGTGGTAATGGCAGGGCTCATTACCAGTGGAGCTGTGCTGTCGACCGTTCGTGCGGCTGCGGATCTTGATTACAGTGTGACTGTCTTGGAGGATGGGTGTATGGATCTGGATCTGGAGGTGCATCGGGTTTTGATGGAGAAGGTATTTACGCGCCAGGGACGCGTTGTGAGTTCGAAGGAGTGGGTGGATGATATTACGAAGTGATTGGCTGTTAGCTGTATTGAGTGTGATTGTCTGCGCTACTGCAGATGTGACTTGAGAGTGAGGGTATACTTACATCTTCATT
The DNA here is from genome assembly GCF_003184625.1 of Aspergillus neoniger CBS 115656. Classification (NCBI taxonomy): domain Eukaryota; kingdom Fungi; phylum Ascomycota; class Eurotiomycetes; order Eurotiales; family Aspergillaceae; genus Aspergillus; species Aspergillus neoniger. The sequence continues at coordinate 85,748 of NW_020291140.1, read as the reverse complement.
TGTAACCGAGCTACGAGTGATTAGAGACTTGTCAGTTAGACATTACTTCATTTGCTGTTATTTAGAAGTCTGTTTGACACATGGTCAACATCGTGTCACATCATAAGATATACATAAGCACAGGTCCGAGTCCACCTCTTTACCAGAAAGAAACTTCCATCTTGTGTGCGAATGAAGCAAACTCAAACAGTGTGAACAACCCAACGCCACAACACCCCATCCACATGCTAAAATAAACATGCGGACCGCTAGATTTCACTTCACCGCCACGACGACATCACCAGATTCGTGTCTTGTGCTGCGAATAAACAAGTTCAGAAACGAACGACGCAATCACAGAAAATAGCCAACAGCTACTTGCTGACGAAATAGTTGGCTCCAACAACAGGCCCAAGGCCAATCTCTCTCGCCCAGCCATCAAGATCGAAACGGAGACGCGACCAGACTCCCATCTTCTTGCCGCCGGTGGGAGAAGATCGAGTGAGTTCGAAGCCAGCAGGCTGTTCGTAGAGAATGAACAGGTAGCGGTGTGGAGAACTTCCGGGAAGAGGATTAGGTCCAACGTAGTTGGCGATGAAAGGTGCTGCCACTCTGAGGAAGAAGTGACCATTTTCGCTCATAATCGGCTCCAGACCAGACTGGATCCAGTGGCACTTAGGGCCAAGCACGCGGCACGAAGGGAAGGGGGCATCAAGGTCAAGGCAAACGATCATATAGGTTCCGTTGCCCTTGAGGCGAGGGAACGACATACGTGGTGGATGGGCAGCATCTGGTCGGTCAGTTTAGGGATGCTTTGTGATCTAGATACGGGGGGTGATGACTTACCACGCTTGGAGACGAACTGGCCTGGGTAGATAAAATGGCTGCTGAAGGTGAGGGTCAGGAGCTTTCTATGCTCGTTGCGAATCACCGCCATCGCTCTATCAACGTTGAAGTTGGTAGGCATCTCGCTTAACGACGACTGGTGTAACTTGACGCTGGAACGCTGACGCTGGAACGCTGACTCTTGAAGGATAACGCTTGAAGGATGACGGAATAAAGAGAACGGGTGTGGTGAAGAGAATAGATGTGAAGAAACGATCTATGACAGAGGCGCGTCAACAAAGGCATGAGAATATACTAGACGCGCTAAGGTCAACACTCAGGGTTAAGCGAGGGCGCGTGAATGTGAACTTCCGCTTCGGTGCTCGCCTCACGTGCTTCATTGCCCTGGACTGCACAATGCACAATGATTTAGAGATTTATGGAATTGTAATTCTGTACATGGTTTATCCTGCATGTTTGCTGCATTCTGTTGTGGCAGACGATTGTGCTCTATCATTGGCCGGTGTGAAGCATCTGGGATGTTCGCAACGCGGATGTGTGACTAGCAGTGATCCAATCCAAAGGCGCCGGTATGCCAACGATAATGCGATCAGTATATGGCCTTGTTCTCTGATAGCCATCAACTATCTGATAGACGGCATCACAGACATGCTTAACCTGGGATCGGACTACGCACCAGCTGTTGATGACGGTGCTAGACAAAATGCTAAGGAACTTGTCTGCTCATCCATGACAGGATGCATCAGCCAGGCTAACTGTTTGAATATGTAAATGCTTATAGAGTAAGCTAATCGATAAACAGTCCACCAGATGCAATAATATGTGCCCCATTGATCCATCTCGACCTCTCTTCACACAGAAACCCCACGGCAAACGCAATCTCATCCGGCTCAGCCATCCGTGGCGCAACTGGTGTCTGATCAATAATGGGCTGGAGGATCTTCATCTGTTCTTCACCTGCTGCTGCAAAACCTTCCGTCTTGGTTGGCCCCGGACTGACCGCGTTGACGGTGCAACCATACTTGGGCGGAAGCTCCTTGGCCCTGAATGAATCAGAAATAATGCCTAGTGTACTCAAGAGGAGTAAGTCATACCAGCATTTCGTGAAGGAATCAACCATTCCCTTGGTACCGGCATAGATGCTCTGATTTGGCGGAGGTCCTCGTGCCGAAATACTCACGATGTTGACAATTCTCCCAGTATTCTTGGTGAGGTGCTTCAAGCTGGCTTGAGTCAACAAGAACGTCCCGCGTCCATTAATATTGACCAGTCGGTCCCAGTCATCAAGTGTCTGCTCTTCGAACGGCTTGTTTACTGCTAGTGCGACACAGTTGACCACGATATCGACCCGACCCCAATTCGATACCGCAGCATCGACCAGCGCCTGTGGAGCAGACACTGAGCCCATATCCGCTTCAACAGCAACTGACGGAGATGGCAAAGACGCCACCAGGGCGTCTGCTTCAGCTTTGAGACCCGGGAATGGATAATTAACAACTGTGCTCGCTCCGTGGGCAGAGAGTTCCCGCACAATGGCGGCGCCAATTCCTGAGGACGAGCCGCTGACGATAGCGACCTTGTGGAGGAGAGTTTGTTCAACCATTTTGGGCGAGATGTGATTGCTGATTTGACCCAGCCTGTTAGTAGGAGACATGGTGTGTGTGGGATATAATCTTGAGCAGTTGTGTTCCTCCCGACTGCCATATATGATCGGTTCGGTTCAATGTCCCGGCGCTTGGAGTTCAATCACTCCCCCGCTATCCGACTGTCTCCCGCCGCCCGCAGTTCCTCGTGCCTTTGCTCTCCACAACCCGACTTCAGGTAACCCGCTTGTCCCGGAAAACCGAGAGACATCGAGTTTGTGTTGTGTGTATGATAGTTTAAGGGTAGGAATAGCGGAAGCTCTCAACAGCTGCGTTGTAGTGGTCCGCGCCTAAAATATTACATCGGAGACTGGACACCGTAGAAAGAAGAAAAGGATATTCTAGCTGCTTAGCTGTTTAAGTATCACACTTTCGAAATAATACCAACAGGACTCCTAGTAGTTCTTCTGGGTCTTCTGTGAGCTGTCATATAGGTGGCATCGGATAATCCACCAAGCCAGGGCTACATGTCTCCACAGCCCGATCTGCTGTAGCATAGTTGTTTTGGACTACTTTATTCCACAGTGAGTGGTCTATTGCTAATATAGTACATCTACGTCTAGCACTCTCCAAGTTATGTACAACATGACCGATTCCTCAAGCACCAATCTGAGACTAATTGTTACAGACTAACGATAAAGCCTCGAAAATATTTATCCGGGAAGCAAACAGCCACGTAACACATAATAAAACAATCACAACTTCGTTTCCTTGGCATTGTCCAGCCCTCTTGTTCCAGACCGATCATCCTTGTCCAAATACCCACAGATGCGCCCCTGAGGATCCCATTTGCGACGGATGTCCATCAACCGTCGTGCATTATCATCCGCCCAGTACCTTGTCTGTCGCACCTGAAAGTCCGCATCCCCCAGATAAGACCCGACTCCATGTCGCTGGACTCTCTTCATCACATCAGCCACCCACGCTTGACATCTCGCATCGTCCTTCTCCTCCTCCCACACAGTGTAAAGTGCAAAGTAATGGTCCGACTGCACGCTCAATGCCATATCGGGGAGTTTCCGACGGCTGCAAGGATACATGGCGTACCAGAGGGCAAACGCTTTCTTGTGGGGCAGTGTCGTAAACGCCTCCTCGAGCACGGCGGGGACATCCGCATCATTTCGAATGTAGGCGTTTTCGGCGCAGTACCGGTGTCGCTCCGGGTTAGCGTTGGCTTGGTTAGTATATTGATTCTCCAGGCTATCCACCTGACAGAACCACTCCTGGATCGCTCCCGTTGGCCGGGTGATCTGCGCTGGGCGTAAAGCCTTCTCGGCCTCTTCAGGGGTTGACTTCATGGCGACAAATAGGACAAAGAAGCAGTGCTCGTCAATCCCCTCTGGGTACGCGGCCACAGCGGCGATTTCAGTGTCCTCGTCAAAACTAGGGGTGATGGAGAGCAGCCAGTCAGAGACTTGTCGGTACTGTCGAATGGGATAGACATAGCCAGACGAGCGGAAACCATCCTTAGGATATGGAATTAGTTCCAGATGATACTGCGTCACCACACCTGGGAAGCCAGGACCGGCTCCCCTGGCTGCCCAGTAGAGATCGCGGTTTTGGGTGGCGTTGCAGTGAAGCAGCTCGCCTGTGGCTGTCACTACATCCACTGCCTGAACTCGTTCACAGGCCCAGCCCCAATTCTGTCGAACAACACTTGTTAGCCAGTCGAGATGCCATAGTGGGAGCGCATTAACTGACACGACAATTCCATCCCATTCCGCCTTGTAGCAGAAAGCCACCCAGGCCCACGTCGGGACAGTGTCCGCCCGGGAACATCAAACCATAATCCTTGATCAGAACTCCATTGAGCTCCTTTCCTGTCGTACTGGGAGTGGCTATCGCAATGCGGTTCTCTGCATCCACTTCCAAGTGCTTGTAGTTCCCCAGATCAATGAGGATGGATTCATCGCGGACACTCCATGCTGCCCATGAATGTCCTCCCGATCGTATAGCAACGCGACAGTTCTTTTCGGCGGCTAGCTTCACTGCAGCGATGATATCCTTTGTGCTGGTAGCTTTGACAACTGCCAAGGGAAAGCGTTGGGGACGACGGTGATTGAATACGCGGCCTACACGAGCCTCTTCGTAGACGGCTGGTTCAGCCGAATCCCGCCAGACGATGTGCATGATGTGCTGAATGTGGGTAAATGTAACCAAGGGGGTGAGGATGTGACTGAGCCCAGGCACAGTGAGCGAGCGGCAAGCATTTAAGGTTATAGAGTGACAGGGATGGTATACGCGCTGTGACTCCCTCAAACTTCTCGGAACCCGCAGCGGGCCACATCTTACCCCGCACATCGTGGATCTGGACCGATTTACATTTTCGGCTGAGTGGAGGTCATTTGCAGCTTGATTGGAAATGGTGGTTTGATCGATGAGTGAAGGGCCTGTTGGCTAATGCTCTACCACGGCTCCGCTTCCGAAGGATGACCTGCTCCTTAAGATCTTTCATTAGCGTTGACGGTTCGGAATAGACTTATAATATTCGGGTTCCATTTTACCTTCGACATCAATGTATGGTAATTGTTCACACTGGTGCCAGCAGTTTTCGGTTCCACTCATCCCGTTGGGATAATATTTTGAGGCAGGTTTCTTAAGAAAGCATTTTGCTTTCTCGTAACAGTACAATGAGCTGTGTATCTATCATACAATTGATAGAAAAGGATGTAGGTACGCAGCCATCAATATATAAGCGGCGGGCAGTGGAGGTACTGTAGAATAATACATCTCTGCTGGTTCATGCAATATGGCGGTCAATCGAGTTCCCCTTTCGAACAGTAGCCGCATATTTGAGACTCAGAGATACTAGCACAACCAAGCAGTGCAGAATGAGAATGAGAATCTCCGATTGGGTTTCAGATAAGGGGCAGACCCTTACTGAACTGTAAAGTTATTTCCAATAATATGGCAGCAAATTCAGCAACCTGAGTGGAGTTTCTAATGTCCCATGGGCCAAACTGGTTCATCGTCATGAAAGTTTCGCATTCCGCTTCGCGTCGTGGATTCGTCAAATAGTCGACGTAGTCCCCATTATACTCGGCAATGATTATATATAGCTCATGTCGATTCATCGACCAGAGCAAGCGACGGAACATATGGTGTCAGATGCTTAGCTGCTTCCTCCACATTTTCTCTCACTTGGCGTAAGAGACTTCTGAACATACACACTGGGTGCAGGGGTGACTAACCATTGTTCCGCCAGGTTTTCATCCTGTATAACATCCTTTTCGGCGTGGATCCATGCCGCCATCTGAGCAACTTCCTGCATCATGAACCCGGGTAATTCGGCTCGCACCACGGGTTTGTCTTCAGCAATGGCGTTGGTCTTTCCATTACTATTTAGGTACATATGACCATCCGTCCGTGCTTCATACAGCTTGATGCCTTTCTCATCACAGACTTTGTACCCCTTCCGTTCTGGGGTCCAATGGGCTTCGACGCCTTCGATGGGGAAGGTTACTACACTTGCCAGACCCAGCAAGTATGCATTCACCATGATCTCATCAGAGATTTGTGGAAAGTCTTCCCGCTCCTCGTAGCTTGGATCCAGCCTAGAGTCATCACTGCAGGTTTCGGGGTCTAGATCAATGTAGGCAGTTTCGGAAGACTGGTAGATTTGACTCTCACTGCTCGATGGTAGTTCACGTGTTCCTTTCCTTTGCTCTTCCGGATCTTCATATATCTTCAGGTAATCAGCCAGATGAGTCGCAAAAGGATGTGTTTGAATTTGTTCGGAGAAGCTTTTGCTGCTCGACTCTGTTTTTCTCTCCCGCAATCGCTCAGACCATGGAGTGAAATTGGCGTTTTCTTTAATATCGGCCGCACTCGGCGCCCAGCGAATGAGCTGGCCATAATATCAAATCAGCGTAAAAGCGCCAAGGTCACCCTGTATGGGAAGCATTTCATCTAAATTGGTCTCTAGTGAAATCGCCTCAAGGAAGCTTTTCCAATGCTTGAGCTTCCCCAGCTTCTCCGTGGCAGCCTCAACGCCCTGGATTCCCCATTTGTCTGGTTGGAACTCACTAGCTCGCCCAAACTTCCACAATGCCCTCAGAGCTAGATATTGGGCGTCACTTATTTTTGATGCTGGATCATAGGCTCCCAACTCATAGATACTTACCCCTTTCACCTTGTACCTTTTTGCCCATTCATTCCAGGACTCCTGATCCAGAGCCTCTACAAGGAATTCAGGAGCAGACTTTTTATAGAATAGAACCGATTCAGTCCATTGCCAAGCTGCATCACATGCTTGCCAGGCTAAACCCAAAGCAGGCAACAATCCCAGGCCCACATGTAGGATATCGTCCAATTAAATGATAGCAGTATCAGCAGGTGACAGCGGAAACAATCCGAACCAACCAGGAAAGGAAAAGTACTAAGGGCAGCCTGCAGCAAGTCCAGCTCTCTCACCACCGAGGAATCCGTCTCTTATATTTCCTGACACTCCCGAGACCCCCCCCGGATTGCTTGCCCTTTTTAGCCAACAATCTGAATACTCACTCGTCTCATTCGTTTAGCCTCGTCCAAGCACCTGTCCTTGGACCATCCTCGTGAGATCTATCCCACCAGTCTGGGACGTGCGCCGGACGCCCTCTGTTCCTAGACTGGGGCTCGATCGCCGCCATGTCGCCCTCCAAGCAGTCTGGTATGTGCGCCGTCTCCAGTACCAAGTTTTTCTTGCTTTTGCTGTAGCCCACTGAATGCCTCTCTTACCTCTTTCGCACAATAGTTGCCATGGCGGACATGCCATTCATCGTCTCCACCGGCACCAAGAAAGTCGATCCTCGTACCCGCAAACTCATTCGCAGCCATGTTATGATTGGCAAGAACCGTGGCAAATCCCGCTATCGCCAAGCAGGGGCCGATCCATCGACTCCGGCGGACGCGTGCACAGACGAGACTTCGGCTCCTCCTGCCGATGGGGTGGATTTACCATTATTGCCATCTACACAAGTATCAGCCACCCGCGCGGCATCAGATCTTCCCCGCAGAGTGGGCAACGACATGTCCTTCGTCCAGCTGGCTGATGACACCACCAGCCCTGCAGCCCTAGCCACTATCCTTCGCTGTAGGTGCCGCGTCCCCGATTCCACCTGCTGGTGATTCAATCGGACCCACTAAATGTAAACCTTCATAGTCACTGAACGGGCAAAGACAGAGTTCTACCCGCTTGCCGTATGCATAGTGTTCAACGCCTCTAGTCGATCATGGGTTCTCGACATGCTGTCACTAGACGCAGCCTACCTCAACGCCATGGTCATCACCACCCAATCATACTTTGGTATCTACAAGGGGCGGGAAGCGACCCAGTCCCCTCATCTGGGGAAAGCCATCCGCCTGCTACGTAATCGGCTCGGGGAGGAGCAGATCCGCGTGTCCAATGCAACCGTAATGGTCGTCATTATCTTGATTCTGCACGCGCATATTGTGGGTGATTATGCTGCCGTACTGCATCATACCCAGGGTTTACGCAAGATGGTCAGGCTGCGCGGAGGACTAGGAGCATTTACATCCAATAACAAACTAGTCATTGATCTTATCCGGTGGGTCTTCCCTTCATTTCATCTCCCTACTGTTAGCCCTACTGTCTTTGCCGATTATTTATTCCCCTTTCGTATTAGACTACCTCGATGGTTGCAACCGAGTCTAACCTGTGATCAGATGCGATGTGGGACTAGCGATCCACAGTGGAGAAAAACCCGCCTTTTTCGAGAACCGCGATCTCGACATCTTTGTCCCATCCGACCTTTGCTTTACGCCGCAATCTCGCCCGGTCCCGTCGTTCGTCCAGGAACTTGACCCCGGTCTGGCGCGGATGTGGCATATTATGCAGGGATTCTCTGCCCAGGTCAACTTGACCACCAAGACGAATGGCATGATTCCCGAGACGGATTTTATGAAAACAATGGCCTCCGTCATGTACCCCCTGTTACACATGAGCTTTGAGCCCGGGTCCCTCGACGAGGCGATCCGCCTAGCTTTACTCAGCTACGGATTTGACATCTTCCTCCAGTTCCGCAGCGACCCGACCCCGTACGTCCACCTGGCTGCCTCTTACCAGCGCTGCTTAAATGGCTTAGCCAAGCGGAACGACGTCCCTCCGCAACTCTGGATCTGGTTGTTAACTGTCGGTGGTCTTGTGGTATTTTTACCCGCCGTCAGGCGGAATTTCAGGCACTGGTTGCTGTATTATCTAGGAAGCTGTAGTGTCCGCTCATGGGAGGAAATGCGGGACATCCTCTCCTCATTTATTTGGATTGGACTTGTGCATGATGAAGGAGGCAAGGAGATATTTGACAAGTTGTTTGCCAATCTAGAACCCGGGGCGGAGACATTTGTTGATCAGACGTCTTCGAGATTAATCACGTGTTAGACATCTTATAATTCATTTGAGCCAGTGATTGTTTATGGTGGGGGAATAGATATAGAGAATCAATCTACATTGGCAAATACAAACCCACCCGTCGGGCTGGAATTGTATTCTTTTTCCGCCTCGCTCAGACACAGACTAAACCTGCCTTAGTCACGTGGTAGGTACTAACAAGAGAATAATAGCACTGGTCATGTAAGGACGTATATTCCTACAACCCTCGCCATAGTCATATCGCAAGAATGACAGTTACCTCACACTCTCTCATATCTTCAATCTTATAATGTATTTCTGCTGACTGTCTTGATTTAGTTATTTAAACTAGCATAGTTATATCTATATATATCTATATATATCCTCATTTATTTCCAAGTTATAATTACATTTATTCCAACCTATGAAGTTCTTGTATTTAACCTTTCTTATTCGTTTGTTCCATATCTCCCAGTACTTTAAGAATAGTTTCTCCCTGGACTCGAGTGGCGGCGGCGGGGTAAGCAACATGATATATAATCAGCAGACAACTTTTATCGAATTCAGATGGGTTTTTCTTCTTCATATTGATTTATGCCACTTGATTCACTACGTTATATGCGGTATTAAATTGATTGCTCCTTATCACTGATTAAGTGCGCTGCAGCATGTGAAGCACAGGTTAGTCAGGAAGGTTTGAATATATCTACGTGTCATGCACTGTTACGTGCGGGATTGCCAAAGAGGGTGTGACGTGTACAAATGACACTATGTAGAAATCTACCTAATGGCGGAAATGGGTAGTTAGTAAAGAAGTACTGAAGATTTATTCATACCACGGGCCCGTGTCCAAATTCAGAGAACTAATTCAGAATTATCCACATCAGAATTAGTTAGTTCAAATGGCACATCATGCTAATGAAGGCTGGAAACCGTCTTTCGTCTCCATTCCGATAATCGACTACTCACTCGCTCTGTCACCAGCCACTAAGACCCTCTTTTTAGAACAGCTCAAAGAAGCCCTGGTGATGGTAGGATTTTTCTATTTCGAAAACCCACCGATCCCTGCAGAGGTGAAGGAAGCGTTTGTGAAGAAGGCAATACAGTTATGCAACCTACCTCTGGAGAAAAAGTTAGAGATCGATATGGTCAATAGCAGGCATTTCCTAGGTTACTTGCGACTAGGTGCGGAAAAGACTGCTCAGCAAATGGACCATCGAGAGTTATTTCATGTAAATTGCCTTACTTGAGCATTGTTCATAGAGATGAGGCGTTGACTGATATTAATTAGTTTCTAACACCCCTCCCAGCCCCGGGCCCAAATGAACCAGTTTGGCGTAATGCTCAAGGACCAAATCAGGTACTTTCTTATCCGGTCTTCGACATAACATACTGCAAATTGACAAATGTGTTTTCAGTGGCCAGATGAAACGGCCGTTCCTGGTTTCCGCGAATCGTTCGAACAATATCTCGATAGTGTCAGCACATTAGCAGATGCAATGAAGATTCTGGTCGCTGAAGCCTTGGATTTGCATCCGAATGCCTTCTTCAAATTCTTCGATGTCCCACCGCGCAATAAGATGTCTATTGTGAAATATCCCTCCCCTCCGGTGACATCTGATACGAATAACAACAACACCTTTCAAGGCGTTGGATCGCACAAAGACGGCGGGTTCCTCACCTATCTCCTACAAGCAACACCGCATGCGGGACTTGAAGCTCAAAACAAGGCTGGAGATTGGGTTCCTGTGCCTCCAGTACCGAAGACTTTGGTGATGAATGTTGGTCGCTCACTGGAATATGTGACTAGTGGGGTGTGTACAGCTACCACTCATAGAGTGAACTTGCGGTCAGAGTGCTTTACAGATTCGAACGGACGCTTTCTAGGCCCACGGTTTTCTATTCCTGTCTTTCAGACTTTCAGATTGGACCTGGCTCACGAGGATATGCTATTAGAGCTCCCGGGCCACATCCTTGATCTGGTCAAGGACCAGCAAGTCACGTCAGATGCGGAGGCATTCTTCTCGCAGTACCATAAGGAGAACCCTGGATATGGCATATTCAAGGCTCTTTTGACAAGTCATCCTGACGTGGGCCAGAGGTGGTACCCGGATCTATTGGCGGAAGTTCTGAAAGCGCAGAGGGAGTTTTCAGCTTGACACAACGAACATTACCTTGGCACCTGACAAGCGGGGGATTCTAAGCCAGAACCATTCTATTATATGTTGCATGTTCTGTGTTGACAAATATTATCCACATCATATCCGAGGTCCATGATGAGCATGAGTTCCTGCGACCAGCTAACATCAGTACTTCCCCCCTCATAGATCTGTCAGCATCGAAGTCTTAAGGGAGAAGGACCATTAAGCGAGTCGAGGAAAGTCTACATAGATTGACGCCAAAGAAGATAAGAATAATCCATTCCTTTCCAGCCCACCCAACACTATCAACAAAGAAAAGGAAAACCCAATATATACAAGTTCTGCCAAGATCAAAAATTATCCCTTTACTCAATTTTCACCCTCAATAACCGCCACAAGGGACCCATAATAAATCCTACACCCGCAAATAGTCGCTCGACGAGGCTATCCGGGATGAAACGCACTATTACTCCGACAAGAAGAGACAAGACACCCAGAACGACAGAGTAGGCCCATTGCACGCCGGTGAGACGAGTGATGGAGAATGCGCGTCCGCCCACGAACATGATGATTATTTGTCCGCCGATCATGATAACGTTGACACCGATGAAGAGCCAGTTACGGTGGATGCCTTCGAAGACGTTGATGTTGTTGCCGAGGGCGCGGGTGCTGCGAATTGTTAGCACTGCGTCAACTAGTACATGTGGAGGAATGGATCTTACTTGTATAGATTGAATATTTGCATCCAAACGTATGTGTTAAATACGGCTGTTTGTAGCTGAGAGTGTTCGTGCGCGGTGGTGTATGAGAATATGCTGTTACCGGCAAAGTGGAGCACTAATGTCACGGCGAGCTGGTATATCGACTGCCCGATTATCATCTTCCACATTGGCACTGTTATCAAGGGAGTTGTTCTCTTGTCGGGCGTTCGGTCCAACACTCTGGGGGACGGCGGATCGGTGGCGAGTGCGAGTGCTGCCAGGGTATCTTGAATTAGATTTACCCACATCAGTTGCACTGCTGTCAGCACTGATGTTTCGCTGGAGCTGGCCACGGATGTGACGAAGGCCAGTCCGACAGAGGTAAAGGTGATAGTAATTTGGAACTAAACCAGCCGGTCAGCTAGCGCACCGAGAATTAGAGTATCTTCAATCGGAAGACTTACCTGCAAGAACTTTTGAACCGCATCGCTGACTGCCCTACCCCACATGATCGCCTTCACAATGGATCCAAAGTTATCGTCCATTAACACAATTGCTGAAGCCTCGCGCGCAATTTCTGTTCCCGATATACCCATGGAAAATCCAACGTCAGCTGCTTTGAGTGCAGGAGCGTCATTGGTTCCATCTCCAGTAACAGCAACTGTTGCCCCGATTTGTTTCAGCCGTCGCACAAGCGTACGTTTATCCTCTGGTTGAGACCGCGCCAGAACTTTAAGACGGGGTGCAATCTCTAGTTGCTCCTCCTCTGTCAGGCGCCTGAATTCCTCTCCTTCCATAACAATGTCTTCGTTGTTGGTAACAATCGCGCATTCCTCGGCGATAGATTGCGCTGTTAACAGATTATCTCCAGTGACCATACGCACCGTCACTCCCGCCCGACGGCAAGTCTCCACGGCGTCATGAGCCCCCTCCCGCAAAGGATCACGGATACCGGCAATTCCAATCAAAGTCAGGTTGTTCAGTATATCTTCGAGATCGAGTGTGTCGGACTGAATCTCTCCAGCTCGGTTCGGGGGCCACACCTCGAAATCTCGGTAGCATAACGCGATTGCCCTTAGCGACCACTTTGAGTAGGCTCCTACCTTCTGGCGTATAGCTTCCTTGGTACTTGCAGTCAATGCGGTAACGGAATCGCCTTTTGTCGGTTCCACCAGCGTCCTGCTACAGAACCCCATCAATACCTCGGGCGCTCCTTTTATATACGCTCTATACAGCTTATACCCACAAACATCATCCAAGTATACCACGGTGATCATGCACTTGCGCGTAGCATCAAAAGGTATGAGCTCCACCACTTCATAGCCAGATCGTGTCAGCTCCAATGGGCCCAAGCCCATGCTGTCTCGGGCGAAATACAGCAAAGCAGCCTCGGTCTTGGACCCAACAAAGGTGACATTTCCATCCGCTATCGACTCGAACGCCGTGGTGTTGTAAGCAACCGCATTAACAATTAGTGATTTCACATAATTGTGCAGGCGAGATTTCAACACAGCAGTAGTCGGAACATCACGCGAAGGGGCGTCCGTCTGTGTTTCCAGGTCCGAGAACTCTTCCGTGCCAATGAGACCTGCGACCACGGTCATCTTGTTTTGGGTCAGGGTCCCAGTCTTGTCCGAGCAAATGTCGGTAGCATTGCCCATGATCTCACAGGCGCGCAACTGTCGCACTAAGTTGTTGTCCTTCAACATCCTGGTGGTGGCAAAGGCAAGTGAAAGCGTCACGGTTAATGGAAGTCCTTCAGGCACAGCAATGACAACTACTGTCAGAGCAATGATGAAAACTTCCAAGAAATCCTGGCCTTTTTCGGTTGCGGACGACGTCGAGTGGCGCAGACCAACCAAGAACTTGATGAACAGGATGACGAACAAGACCAGACCGGCAATACCGCCAAATTTGGCGATGTATTTCGCTAATACGTTGAGTCGCGACTGCAGTGGTGTGAAGCCAGGGTCTTCTTCCAGACTAAGGAGGATCTTGCCATAAGTCGAATGGTTGCCGGTTGCTATTACCAAGAACGAGCCAAGGCCTTCTGCGACCTTGGACCCCGAGATCACGAACGGGTCAAGGTATTTAGTATCACGACAATCGGCGATCGCATCTGCAACCTCGTCACCGGACTGCTTCAACAGCAAGTCTGACTCACCGGTCGCAGCTGATTCATCGCATCGAATGTGGTGGCCGCGAATCAGGATTCCATCGGCCGGTATGACATCTCCTGGCTCCATGTGTACGACATCCCCGACCACCAGATCGTTGATAGGTACCTCCTGTGGCCGGCCGGAGCGGATTACCCTCACAAGGCGATCTTGTTTCTTCTTGTTCAACTTTTGAAATTGCAGCTCTTTCTGGAAATCATTGCCTGCGCCTACCAGCACGATGACTATGATGGCAACGATGATGGCTACCCCTTCTACCCATTCGACAGGCGGGTTTGAGTTCGAATGCTTAGTTCCGAATGTTTGATATAGGCCCAGGGCAAGCGAAATAATTGCCGCTCCTGTCAGGAGGAAGAGGACGTGGTCATTGTATGCCGCCCATATCAACTGCAGGACCGTGGGTGACTTGGGAATGGGGAGGCGGTTGTTGCCGAAGACAGCGCGTCGGTCTGCGAATGGTTCAGTGCCATGGTGATTGTGGAGGTGAAGATGGCGATGATGGGGCTGGTTGGAAGGTTTGGCGACGGACGAGGCTGTGGCCGATGGTTCATGGTTCCTGACGCTCGACTCGTCCACGCTTAATCCGGTATTTCGATCGCTTCGCAGGCCCCTTTCTATTCCGCGGAGGCCACCAAAGGCGTAGAATGTATCCAGACTTCGTGATTCGATGAGTCCGCTCAACTGCTCAGCCGAAAACTCGAATGCGCTGGGCTCGCCCCGAACCAGTGGTCCATGGGCGATGACAGGCTTCTCGCTCAGGTTCTGCGATCATGTTAGTCACCGATTGGCTCTATAGTTATAGCTGGCTAGGGGCTGGGGTGGGTCACTAGTGGACATGGGATTTGTGATCATGGATTTACCTGCCTCCTTCATGACCGTGACAGGGAGTTCATGCTACCGTAGGTGTTGGGCGTTTGAATTAGACCAAGCAGATGGTCGTTACTGTCATCGCGAACGGGTCCGACCGGCGGGAAATGAAGAGATTACGCGATAAAGGCAAGTGCTAGATTCAAGATAGTCAGGAATGTGGAGTTAAATCGCCTTCTCTGGGCAAAGTGAGGATGAATGAGATGAAATCAGGGGAGACCAAGGAGTTAGGAGATGGAGAGAGTGAGATCCCTCCAACTAAACTAGTAATGCTGCTTGATTTTCTTGTTTGGGGCGGAGCAGAGACATCTCCCAAATCCCTCGTATTGGTCGGTATTGATGATACGGGCCAAAAGGCAGCCGCGTAACCCCCGCCGGTAATCTTCGGCCTCCCCGCTTGGCCGACCTGTAATTTTTGCCTAATTTACTCGGCAGCATCTTTTGCCCGTCGGAATTCCGTCGTCTAGGCATTAGAAGTATCCAACGTGTCGAACATAATGATCGAATTGAGACGGTGTATTGGTATAAAAACTCTATAGCAAAATATTGATGGATCGTCCCCTGACAAGTCATATCCCTGTGTAGACGGGCTACCGAATACCATACCTGATGTCAGGGTACTTACTCCCCAGGAACGACAATATCTGGGTGGACATAAAAAGCGATCGCAATGATCAGATAACTAGACTTAGATTAGAAAAAAGGGCTGCTTTGGAAAGAGAGGGACAGGGAAGCTCACGTTCCACACAACAAGACACCCGCAAAGTAATTCGACCGACCCTCACGAATCAGACAATTCATCACCACCACCGCCAGCGAGAAACAGGCAGTCTCGAACGAGTTGAAGCGCAACGACATCGGTTGACCCAAAGCCCATCCATACAGTACCAAGAATGGCGTGACGAAAAGTGCGATTTGAAGCGTGCTGCCAACAATAACACCAATGGCCAGATCCACCTTTCCTTCCTTGGCTGCTTTCACAGTGGTTGCAAACTCGCCAGCGTTGCCCACAATCGGCACGACGATTAGGCCCAAGAAGGCCCGGCTTACCCCGTAGGCTTCAACAAAGCCGTCGACCCCTTCTACGAGGTAGTCAGAACAGACTGTCACTCCCAGCGTAGCGGCAATAAGAATGATGCTAGCTGCCATGGGTCCCAGCTGGCGCTCCTCCTCCTCTTCGTCGTCTTCGGTGCTAGTGAAGAGATGAGAGTGGCTGCTGAGCTGGAAGTATAGATAGACAAAATAGAAGAGCAATAGCAAGGCAGCGGTAATATGTGACAGGTGGAGGATATACTCGTTTCCACCGGGAGAGGCATACAGAGACGTGGAATACAAGGTTGATGGGATGATGAGCGCGGAGGAGGATACAATCATCAAGGACGACATGATCCCCGTCACATCGACATTGAAGTGGACTGTCTCCTTATCATAGCCGCTGGCAAAGAAGCAGCATCCCAGAACCTAGGCGATGACGGTCAGAACTTCTAGTAGGAGCATAGGAGTAATGCGTCGCATACCAGCAGCGTGCCAGACAGGATCGAGCCAACCATCGATGACTGCACCATATGGATCTCACCCTGGCTCACAGCCGTGATTCCAACCTGAATACTATATTTAGCCTGTACCACTTGCGATGGACGGGGGAATTGTCTTACGATCATTTCGATGGCATTGCCAAAAGACGCATTGATCAGGCCTCCTACCGTCTGGCCGACGCTTTTAGCCAATTCCTCGGTCGCAAAGGACAACAACGAGGCCAGCGGGAAGATGGCCAGAAAATTCAGGATAAACACGGCGGAGGGGTTCCATTCTTGGGAGCCGGAGAGTATTCCCAGGAATACAAAGATTAATAGCACATTGGTGTAGCTGGAAAGAAAAGTCACCTCGACCGTATGCCGGACGCTTGCGAGGAGAGAAGGTGTGCCCGATTCCTGGGCATTCTTGAAGGGGGTCATCATGAAATGGTGAACCAGGAAAGTTCCATCAAGAAGCTGAGGATCTCTCAGAAGGTAGGTTGGCTCGGACTTATCTCCTTCCAGAGTCTCTCCGAAGTTGTTAAGGCGCGCGGGGCCGTTTGGCGAATACCGTCAGGTACGGTTCGAACAGTGTCAGGTGTAACCGATACGGTTGTTTACACAAAAAGAGCGCACTGGGCGGGCAGGTGGGTGGGGCCAGACGGAAGTCCCCAGCGTCCATTGGGCCAGAATGGAGGTGCCTAGGCGCCAAACCCCCTCGGCCAGACGGGGAGGTGGGGGTGGCAGCCAATGGGAAAATGCCACCCAGCCCTGTAAGGCTGAGGGGGCCGCTTGCCCAGGAAAGCGCTTGGTTCGGGCTCGGGGAGCACGGTACCGTAACTCCTTACCGCGGATACAGCCAGGTCCCGTAAGCTGGTTAGACTGGTTAAGCTACTAACTTTCAGATCCATCCGATCAGCTGAACCAAAAAGAGCCTCTGAAGCGCCGCCTCTTCCTCAGAAGAAGCAAAAGCCTATTGATCTATCTCAACCCGTGAGGAACATCTTTCTCTCTTTTGAAATGCCTGCGGTGAGGCACCGCCACCACTATTCTTCAACCATGGAGGGCCCCTCTGGCATATCGGCAGAATCAGATCCTCCTACGCCGCCTCCCTCTGAGCGCGCATCTTCGCCGACCGCGCCTCTTCACGGGCGCACCAGTCCCTTCCACCTGGCCATTATGAGGATCGGTAGTCACCCCGAATTGAAAGCACTTGCTGGCTTTGTCCTCCTAGGACTTCTCTCCGGCCTATTGGGATGGCCAAGGCAGCTGGTATTCTGGTTGAACCTGGTCGCCTTGGTTCCGCTGATGGCCATCATCACGATTGCTATCACCGAGCTGTCCCATACCCTTGGACCGTTTCTACACGAGATCCTGAAATCTACCCTAGGTAACTCGGTTGAACTGATGGTTGGCCTTGTGTCAGCGCAAATGGGTCAAGGCCGTATTTTCCACTCAGTGGTGGTTGGCAGTATCCTGTGCTATTCTCTGCTGGTAGGCGATTAAGCCGTCTATGTTTGGCAAGTTGGATCAAGTTAGTTAATGATTGACGCAGGTGCTTGGTAGCTGTTTCTTGATCTCTGGTTATGACAAGGAACATCTACACTTCGATCGCAACTTGACTAGCATCATGTCATCGTTGATGATGATGGTATGCATCTCCTTGGTGCTTCCCGGCGTGATGGTCACATTTCCCTCGTTGGATACCCTCTCCATCAATGCCGTGGTGACTAGTCATGAGGTACAAATGGTTTCGTATGGGATCGCCCTCATCCTGCTGGGTCTATTCGGTGTCTTCCTTCTTTTCCAACTCAAGTCCCATGCGGCCTTATTTCGCATTGCCCAGGGGGCGGCCGAGTCGCACTTGAGCGATGCCAGCAGCGAAAACCGCGCAGACGATAATAGAATGCCAATGGACCACGAACCGGTCATGTTCACACCGCAATCGGCTGGTGTTGCTCTTCTCATCGCAGTGGCCTGCTTGACCGGGTGTGTTGTACACATTGTGAACAGTGTCAATGCTGCGTTAGAGCGGGGAATTGGCACCAGCTTCCCCATTTTGGTCTGGGTGCCGCTGGTGGGGAACGTGCCCAAATATCTGACCATTGTGGTCATCTCGCGCCAGGGCCATGTGGAGGTCGCCGTCCGAAACATCTTGAACAGCATTCTACGCCTCACCCTGTTGGTCACACCAACTCTGGTCCTCATGGGCTGGTCCCTGGGCCAATCGGTGACTCTGCAAATGGACAATTTCGAGGCGACCATGCTGTTCCTCGCCGCCATGGTCATGAGCCACGTGATTCACGAAGGCCGGGCCAACTACTTTGACGGCCTCATGCTGTGTGGAACGTGAGTATACCCTAGTTGTACAACCATCAATTTTACACCATTTTTAACGAAACCATAGGTACATCATCACGGGAGTCGCCTTCTATGTGTGTCCCAGCGTGAGCACGATTAAGGACGTCGCGGTCGTAAGCACATGATATTGAGTCCTATGCATTATCAACATGATATATGTATATGTGTATATATATAACGCTGGCCAATGTGTCCGAAAGTCCGTGCTCCAAGATAAATCAGCAATCCCAACTACTTAGATGATAAGATTATGATGTTAAGGCAGTCGTCTACCGAACGTAGAAAGCAAGCGTCAAAATCGCATACCTGTCATCACTGTTAGTATATGTAGAACAACACAACCTTTTACCGGAGTACCGTACATAGCGACCAACATACTCCCGTGAATATAGGTGTACTTCCCATCCTGCAGAATGCAGTTCACCAGCAGCACGGAGAAGAATAGAACCACGGTGTGGAAAGTTTCGAAATATAGCGTCATCGGTGTACCTATGAACCAACCCAGCATGACTAGGAAGGGAATGGCAAACAATCCAATCTGTAGGATACTGCTCACGATCATACTGATGGCGAAGTTGACATCGCCACCACCACCACAGGCAGTAATGACCACTGCCCCTTCACAGCTGTTGCTAATTATGGGAATGAGAATAGTCGCAATGAATGTCTTCGAGAGATTTAGGTTTGCAGCAGTTGCGGGAATGCTGTCCATGATGTTCTTCGTGCAAACAACTATGGCTAACGAAGATAGAATCAGGGTTGTCGTGAGCCAGTTAATGCTGCGCTGTGACTCCCGCGACGAGTTGCTCTCGGTCTCCCCTTGGAGGAAGAGGTGGCTATGGGTACCCAGCTGAAAATAGAGATACCCACCATAGAGCGCCAATAGAACGGCAGATGTGCCACGTGAAAACGCTACGATCTGGTCCCCAAGGTCGAATGGGAAAGTGGAATACAAGACTGAAGGCAGAATCAGTCCAACCGAGGTGACCACCATCAATGAGGCGAGCGCGCCGGTGACAGGTTTGTTGAAATGGAGGATGAAGGTGTTGTATGAGGCGGCAACGAGACAGCAACCAAGGATGAGAAGGAGATCGGACAAAATGCTTCCAATCATGACAGATTGCGCAAAGTATATTTCGCCACGAATAAGGGCCAAGATGCCGGTCTAGGAAAGTTACAGTCCTGAGATTAGATCCCATCGCTAGCGTCCAGCAGAGGTTTTGAGACTCACCGACAGCTCGACACAGTTACCAAAGGTCGCATTGATCAAGCCCCCCATGAGCTGGCCTAGCGAGTCGGACAGCTCATCGGAGCAATCAGAAACTATGACGGAGAGGGGAATGACGGCGAGGAAGTTGTAGATGGAGACCAGGACAGGGTTCCAGTGTAGCGCGTCCGCCACAAGGCCTAGAGGCAGAAAGCATAGCAACGGTTTGGAACCAGACTTGGCGACGGCGGCAGAGATTCTCTGCCGGAGGGTACGATGGCGGATGGGGGAGGAGGAAACGACGGGCGAGTCCGGCTCGGGCTCCGATTGCATGACCGGATCGTACTGGTGGGAGTCTTTCGGCAAGGGGGAATCATTGAACTCTGGCCGAGACATGGTGACAGGTGGGACGAAGAGGGAGGGGTGAGACCACCAGGAACGAAGAAGAGCAAAGAGGGTGACAGCTGACGGCGCAAAGTGGCAGGCGGGCTTCCGTCGACGAGAGTTGACCAATTTTAAACCCCGACGATCATGGCTCCAGTCCGACGGTGACGGAGAAGATGACGTGGGTTAAGGGGGGTGAGGATGTCGCAGAGCAGGGAAGAGATGGCGAGGCCCCGTGAGAGCGGTGGGCAGTGGAACGGAAGAGGAAGAGGGAAAGAGAGAGAAAGGGACAGGAGACACAGAGAGAGGAGAGAAGGGGAGAGGCTGAGATGAGTAGAATTCGGATCAACATCAGAGACAGAACCTGAAGCTGAACCGACGGGAACAATACCGTATGAGACGGTATGGGGGGTGTTCGAGACGGTATGGTAATCGCGGCTGTCATTTTCCGTGACTTTTCTATTTCTGGCCTGACAGGGCTGAAAAGGGAAAAGAAGCCCTTCCCAGTTCCCATCCATCGCGTCCAACTGGTGCAATCTCCACTGATTTTGATTGCCAGTCCACTGCTTCCAACGGGGCCCCTTTAGAAGCCCACCAATCAAGGAATGAGCCTGACTGATAACCGGAAACCTCGGGGCAAGTGATGGGCACGCAACAACACCCTCCTCCCCCGACACGCACGAAAGAACTGACTCGGAGAAAGAGGATTGGATCCTCCAGCCTTTCCAACACCCTAGCGGCTTGGCGGCAGCAAATGGATCTGGTCATGCTCTGACTTGAGACTCTCCATCCTGCATCTGCTTGTCCGCTCGTCGTCATCCTGTCATCTCCCTGAACTTGTCTGCAAAATCTCTCCCTATCTGTCAGTTCCCGTGAGCGGCTCTTGATGCGCTTCCCTTCCTCCATCCGCGTCTGTTGTCCGAGCGTCTTCGCGACTGCCAATACCGCTCTCCTCTTCCCCTCTCCTCTTTGAACACGATCGTTGGCCGTTATCTCCTCACACCTCGGATTATTAACTAATCGCAGCCTGTCAGTTTTAAGTTCCTCCTCGCAACATTTCCACACCCGTCCACCCGGCGATCGAAGAACTAGTCCCCAGCTTCCCCACGCATTGTTATTGAAGCTTCTGTCAAGGTTTTTGGATATCTACGGGAAGTCCGCTCTCCGTACATCGATGGATGTTTCGCTTGTTCCTTCGTATTTGAAGGCGTTCAGGGCGCTGTCGAAACGGTATCGGAAGCAAGGACATGCTGATGCAGCTGCCGAGCTAGAGACGGTGGTGGAGCAGGTCACCAGGGAGAATAGGGGTGACTCCGGTACCGCGCTGAATAGATTCGGGGCGCTAGTCCTGGCCTTCCTTGAACGGGGTCAGTGGAACTCTGCCGTAGATGTCGGAACGATTGTGGTCGACGCCCGACGGGCGCAGCTAGGTCCCAACGACCCCATCACCATGGCCGCCGTCCACAACCTTGTTTCCGGGTATTGTGGTCAGGGCCGCTGGGCGGAAGCGATCGATCTGGGTCGCCAGGTCACCGAGGCGCGCCGCAAAGTCTTGGGAGAGGACCACCCCCACACGATGGCCTCCATGTCCAACTTGGCTACCGCATATCGCAAGGAGGGGCATTGGCGACAATCTGAGGCACTGGAAGTTCGTCTGCTGCAGATCAAGACCCGACGATTCGGCCAGGATGACCAGTCCACCCTCACGTCCATGGGAAATCTGGCCAACACGTACACTCACATGGGGCGATATGATGATGCGGAACGACTGGAGAAGAGGGTGGTGGAACAATGTACACGTGCGATGGGTGAGCACCATGGGTCGACCTTGATGTGGAAGTCCAACCTAGCAGCCACGTATCGCGAGCAGGGTAAATTGGAGGAGGCGTTGAAGTTGGAGTCGGAAGTGATGGACATCCGTATCAAGCGGCTCGGGACCCAGCACCCCTTGACGCTGACATCCATGGCAAACCTTGCAACGATGTACCGGGACCAGGGGCGGTTGGAGGAGGCAGAACATCTGGAGACGCAGGTCGTAGAGATAAGCAAGATCAATCTAGGCGAGCAGCATCCGCAGACTCTGATGTCGATGATCAACTTGGCGTCCACCTACCGGGGCCAGGAACGGATGGACGAGGCCGCCAGTCTTGGGGCACGAGCGGTGGCTGTGATGAAGGCACGCCTGGGTGAGCAGAATCCATTAACCTTGACTGCCATGGCGGATCTCGCCTTGACGTATCAGGGTCAAGGAAAGACGAGTAGCGCCGAAGCGTTGACCGCGCAGGCGCTGCGTTTGATGCAGAAGAATCTCGGAGCACTCCATCCCCACACGCTGACGACCATGGCCAACTTGGGGGCCATCTACCAGTCCCAAGGCCGATGGGATGACGCCGAGACGCTCGTGGAGCAAGCCGTTCGTGGCCGGGAGAAGGTGCTAGGAAAAACACATCCAGACACGCAAGCGTCAATGGAGGACCTGCTGCGCGTGTATCGAGTGTTGGCGGCGGATCGCACGACGGGGATACACATGCGGCATACCCAGTAAAGACGGGCGATCAGTCAGGCGTTGGGAGTCTCATGACAGTATTCTTTTTTGTCTTCTTCGTGGTCTGCTATCTTGGTCAATGAGTACATGATGATAATGATGATCATTGGGAAGGAGTTTGGGACTGGATCCGTGAATCTCCACAGGCACATATCAGCATATTGAGTATTTACTTGCTACTTACTTACTACATGAGATGATCACATTGACGTGCATTGGCCCACCCAGGGTCTTTCTGAGTATGATTTCATATGTCAAAGATGAAGGAAATCCACTTTCAGATTCAAGATGGGGATGTCTCCCTCGCTTTATGAAGGGGTTGGAAAAAAGTATGACTGGGGAGTGTGGCTGAGTCTCTTTTAAAGCAACAGCACTGCCCCCTTGCCAAGACTGCAACTGCTTCTTCATCCTCTTGTCTCTCCAATGCAATCCCAAACATTCACTCATTCAATTCAGGCCATTCCCCTGATCCAGACCTCATAATGGCCGATCGTTTACATTCTAAAGCCATCAAGCTTCTCACCCAGCTGTCATGAGATCACTGCCTGACAGATCGGTGGATCGCGACCGGTCGGATTCCTGCATGCCAGCCCGCCGCACCCATCCAGGGTTCCTTGAACTGATCCACCCAATGGGTCCCTGTCTGCTTCTTCCTCACAACTTGCTCACAGCGACTCAACTACTTGAATTATCCGCGGAAACGGGTCCGAGATGGTCGGATCAAGCCCGATTTTCTCCAGCATGTTATGATTTGCTCGTTCCCCGCACGCTGGCAACTGGTCTCGCATCACCCACGGCAACCCCTCCCCGCTCCCATGGGCACTCAGAGGAAAACAGCTATTTAGTCCCGGGCTTCGACTGGAACTGAGGGGTAGGCAAGCAGACTTGGGAGATTCTGCGCTGTTACTGCTTCAATCACAACAATGACAGCCTCCACGGAAGATATCGCGCGCTTCTCGGTGGAAGGGAAGACGGCCATTGTCACGGGCGCTGGCTCGGGTTAGTTTCCCCTTCTTCTTCATACTGGAGCACTCTTCTGACGATGATAGGGATCAATCTATCATTCGCATCCCTCCTGCTATCCAGGAATTGCAATGTCGTGGTAGCCGACATCGCCCTGCGACCGGAAGCAGAGCAACTCATCGCTAAGTATGAGGCCGCCGACTCCTCCCCGCGAGCAGTTTTTATTCGCACAGACGTCACCTCTTGGGCCGACTTGAAACGCATGTTTGACTTGACCTTGTCCTTGTTTGAGGAATTTCATATCCTCTGTCCTGGTGCCGGTGTCTACGAGCCCCCGTGGTCGAATTTTTGGCAGCCACCCGGCTCCGCCATAAGCAAAGACAAAGAGGACAGCGACCGATACGCTCTACTGGACATCAACGTCACGCATCCCATCCGAACTACCCAACTGGCCTTGTCGCACTGGCTGCATCCCACAAGCCCCAACGTAGCTCCCGTCTCCCCGCAGAATCCCCGCCGCGTTATTCACATCTCCTCCGTGGCAGGCCAACTGCCGAACGTTGTGTGTCCCATGTATGGCGCTTCAAAGGCCGCCATTACCGGCTTCGTGCGGTGTTTGGCCCCCCTCGAGCAGGCAATCGGCGTTCGCGTCAATGCAGTGGCCCCCGGTCTTATACGTACGCCATTGTGGGTCGAGAATCAGGAAAAAATGATGCTTATCGACGAGGAGAAGGACGGATGGGCAACGCCCGAAGAAGTCGCATCCGCCATGCTAAGATGCGTGGAAGATAAGGATATTGGGGGAGGAACGATTTTGGAAGTTGTTCGCAACTCAACGCGACGTGTTGAGATTCTGAATGACCCAGGTCCCGCTAGGGTGGCTGGGGATGCCTCCATCCCGAGCAAGAACCAACAGGGGGTGGACCAACTCCTCGAATCCCTGAAACAGAAGGATATATGGGGCCCGCAACAGCGGTCGACATGATGTGCATACTGCTATCTTTGCCTTTATTGAGTAAACATACGTAGGGAAGGCATAAGAAATCGTTAAGCCATCAGTGAAGTCGCCCCCCTGTTGGATAACATCATGGGCTATTATGGCGATATGATAAACAGATTTAATACTAAGTCTCTGTCTTCGACCTTATGCTCTTCGTGGTATACCTGTTTAACATGCTCTCCCATATTACCCAATCTGTTGCTATTGTCATGATCTATGGTGCCATTGCCCAGTACCTCTCTCAACAGCACAATACTACATACCTTTAGGATCCTTGGGGAACCCGGTGTAGAATCTCAATAGGTATAGTAGGGATTCCAGCGTCGGTATCGCGACACTGTTGATGTTGCTGGACTGTCCACAGTGTGGATGGATTTGGGTGAAGTAAATGGGTTGCCCTGTCTATGAAGAACGCGTAGCACTTTCAGGAGGATGCAAGGCATGTCATAATATATTATAAGAGATATAATACATGATCGATCATAGTGCACTAACGAATCTTCTTCCTGTTGGCATTGAAATACAACTTACAATCTGATGCGTACACTAGTGCAAATGTGTAAGTGGAGTATCTGATACTTCACTCCCACGCAACTCGTTGATCTATCCACCTCCATCGCCTGATCAGGTACTCATCAACACATGTCATTATGATCACTGACATCGTACTGAGAATTTCAATCATCAATTATATACCCACCGCCCTATTCTGCCATCATGATAGATCCCATCGCTAAAAAGCTTGCTCCCTGCTATGAAATCGCCAGCGACCGGCCCATGGATCAATTTTCCCATGTTAGACGTTCGAATCGCGGGAGCTTGTTGTCTCGGTGCAAACGATGCCACTTCTACATTATCAGTCGAAGGCTTCTTCAAAGCAGGGATTAGAGATAGCAACTCCTTTGCATACCCAGCAGCCGTAGCAGCAGCATATGGCCGCCAATTCGTGTTACTGTGTGAATCTGCATAGTCACTGATGCCACAGACAACCAGACAAGGGATCTCGTTCATCAGAGTCGCTGCTTCGGTCTCAACGCATAGAATATCGAAGTCGGCTTTCAGGACCTCTCTTCTCACACTGTCTCTGAGGAGAGTTTTCGACGACCCAATCGTTCCGTAATGAATCACTGGAATCGAGTCATCCCTCGGCACACGTCCAATGACCTGGTTCATATCGCAGTGCCCACAGTCTTTGCCGCCGGCGTGTTCACAGTCCATGTGGAACAACTGATCATTTTCCTGTCCCTGATAGGCGTAGTTGCGCTTCATCATCTTCGGATACCTCGCGAGCATTTCGTCCACGAAGACAGGAATACGAGTGTCGACGCGCATATGCAGAGCGTTCAACCTTTGCACCACAGACAGGAGAATATCCGGCGGTCTCTGCTGGATCCCCGTTCGCTCGAATCGACCATGAGCATGAGACTTGCCGCGATCAAGTTGCACTACGCCTCCGAATGTTTCAGTCGGCTTGCTGACCACCACATCGCCCAGGCGAGTATCTCTATCGTTGGCAAGGTCTGGGATCCCGCCGCCAGTTCCGATTATTAGACTAAATCGGAGAGATCGGAAGTCGTTGTTGAGTTGTGTTGCGACAGATGCGGCTTGATTGTTGCACGTTTCTGGGAGTACCGCCACTACTATATTGTGTGTGCCTATGCGGCCATAGGTATAGCTGTTCTTATCGATGGTGGAAGGGAGGGCTGGGTGGAGTTCGTCCAGCATTCCCTCGACGGCGGCTAGCTCGATGCCCGTTGGGCAGATGAAGGCGATGTTATACTCATCATGAGTGAGGTTGGGAGGTGGTGGACTCATGATGTGGTGGAATGACATAGGCCCATATCATTTATTCTTAAACATGTGAGGATATAAGATGGGTCAAGAGGAGTACCTTGCACTTCCAACATCGTCAAAGCTAATGAGCTACTTACCCCTCACGAGGCTGTATGGCCTGGTTGTAGCGCCAAACGGCCCCGCTAGCTCGATGCACAGTGATAGCGAGCAGAAAGAGAGCTGGGAAACCATTATATCTAGCCATCAGCTTTGACAAGAGTCATCTCATAAACCTTACGGGAGTAATATGAAGACTGTGTTGTCTATCACATGTACAATAAATTCCACCACACATCAGCGCCCCGAACAGCGGTGCTTCTATAATAGAAAGACGGCGAATAAGTATAGCGAGGTACTGCAAATAAGGAAAGATATTGAATTAATCCACTACATATACGGTTTCACTGTTGTTTCCACCATTCCGTCAGAGTACTCAATGTGAACGTCTCGTCATGCCCATTGTTGCCTGGGGCAAAAACATACTTCGGCCTCAGGCAGCAGTAGTCCCTCTCGACAACGTTGAGGCCTAAGGCAGGATTTGCTAATGGCCTTGGGCATAGAGGATCTAAGAGCAGCCATGATACTAGGCTAAAGGCAAAATACTTGCATCGAAAACTACTCAATCACAATCAAACGGAGCATTACTATGGATCAAGTCCATCTTAGAATTATTGATTAGGCTAAGATAGAATCTAAGCTAACACACATTTCCGCTGTACAACAGCAGGAACAACTCGTCTAGTCTGAATCATCAAACTCGACAACATCACCGAAGCAAGCGGCAGTAAGAGTCCGACGGGGCGAGACCGCTTACAGGTTACCCTGACCAGCGCTGGAGGCGGGGCTGGTGCTGGCAGCATCAGCAGAGGGGAGGGTGTCGCTGCTGAGGTTGGAGAGGACGGTGGTGGAGGTGCCGGTGAGGTCACCGCCGTTGACGTTGGCAACGCAGGAGCGGCCAATGTAGGACTCGCAGGTGGAGGAGGCGCTGTCAGAGGAGAAGAGAGCACCCTCGAAGGTGTCGGTCTCGAGGACGGTGTCGACGTTGGAGAAGTAGTTACCCTCAGCGAGGACGTAGCCACCGGAGCCGATCTCGAAAGCGTGGCCCGAGTTGTTCTCCCAGTAGTTGTTGAGGATGTGGAGGTAGGTGTTGTCCTGGACCTTGGGGGCACGGCCGGAGGTCTTGTACAGGTAGTTGCCCTTGAAGGTGACCTTGTCGCTAGCGCCGTCGAGGTACACGTTCCAGTAGTGGTGGCCGTCGCAAGTAGCAGAGTACTCAGACTCGCCGTCGATGTAGTTGTTGGTGATGGAGACACGGTTGTCGGCCTCGGTACCGAGGACGTAGTGCTGGCGACCGATGCGGGCAGTCTGAAGCATTCGTTAGTTTGCAAGAGGAAGTTCTGGAAGGGATAAGACATACGGTAACGTGGTCAATCCAGACCAAGTCAGCGTCGTCGAGAGTGATGGCGTCACCACCCCAGACGTACTCGGGGTTGATGTCGGTGACCGCAATGTTTCTGTGGGGATCCCATGGTTAGTTTGCGATGCGACAAGTGGATAAAAGTCCTGGACGATGCGTACTGGATGATGATGTTGGAGACACCGCTGACCATGCGGAGACCACGGCCCTTGATGACACCGCTGGTACCCTCACCGATCAGGGACTTGTTGGAGTTGACGGTGATACCGAGTTCACCAGCAGTGTTGCTATCCCTCTGTTAACATTTTCTCTTCCCTCATAGTCGAATAGACTTCAGAGAGCAACTTACTAGGTAACATTGGTGGTGGGAGCATCGGGCTCGTAGTTGGTGCACCAGTCATCCTTGTTGATGGCCAGCTGGCAGCCGGAGGCAGTACCCCAGGGAGCACAGCCGGTGGTGGTGGTGGTACCCTCGGTGTCAGTGAAGTCGAAACTAGCAAATGCGTACACTGGTCAGCCGGGTATCGATTCGTTCTCTGCTTTGGATTCGAGACTCACGTCTTGGACAGGACAATGACACGGGCCTCGTCGTCACCGAGGTAAGAGACCAGCTCATCGGTGGTGGTAGGGTAGACGGCAGTGGCATTACCACCACCAGTGGCGGAGGAAGCGAAACCCTCGGGAGTGCCAGAGACACCGACAGCAGCGGCGCGGGCAGCGAGGGCGGCAACAGCCGTAAGAGCAGCAGCGTACTTCATCCTGGAAGTTTTGCAAGTATAAAGAGTGACAAAGAGTAAGTACAATTAGGAACAAAAGAGAGAACAAGAGAAAGAATGACAAAGCTGTGTGTGTTGAGCCAGAGAGGAAAGGATCTGAGACGGTCGACGGGCTTGTCCTTTATATAGAACGCTGTTGGTCCTTCGATGCCATGGCTCATGGAAGTTTGGAACACTTCTCCTGATGGAGGTTTCCGGAGCCAGTGGGTATGCCGGAGACTCCCTCTGCGACTCCAACGCAATCTCGACCAATATCGGCGTTATGGCGGTGGATGTGGTGTGGGCCATTGGGTCGACAGGGAAGGAGAATAAACATCTGGGTCCCGGCGACGGCAATGTTGTGAGGCCACCGCCGATCACCTCACTGCCCTGGTCTGCTCGAGAGAGCTGGTGGATGAGTTGGGAATGCGATCGTCAGCGTTGAGGGGATACTGTGAAACGACCCCACTGGGAGCGTCCAGTGAGCTGTCCGAGCGGCACGGAGGAAGCCCAGAGAAGAAGTGGAGCCGCGAGTGCTTAATTAGATACGGTTTCGAGTAGATAGCGGAGTGTCTGTCCATCAGTTTCACGCCCAGCTCGATGTGGAGACTAATTAAGTCCGATTGCATCGAGCTTTGTTCCCATGGCTGAGTCCCCTGATACACTTTGTAGGAATTAGACTACTAGTTCATCGTGGCGGGGGAGTGACAGGGGACGGACCTCTCCTTTGGGACTTGACCGGGACAGTATGACGCGGCTCAACCGACAATCTACTGACCAGCGGGTTGTCTCTTTCAGCCTCGTATATTGTTTCGTCGCGACTTTGGAGGAGGTCAAACCTGATACGGACGCGGTCTGAGAGACACATGGGGACCCGTTCGCCCGGACGTTGCAGAAACGGTAGAGTGTCGAGTGGGTGTTCGACCTCTGAACCGGCCGGTGTGATGGTGCTATGCTCAGTGTAGCTATGTTCGGGATGATCGCGATGTTCTACGGTCCTCTCTTGTTGTTTCCCACCTTGGTATCCCCTCCACTGCTGCGACGGGCTCCTCCGAGTAGCCCTAAGCCCTTGCACTAACACGCGGCATTCAGGGCAGGCGCGGTGGTGATTGGTCCGCCGAGCGGGACATGGGGCGTCAAGGCTGCCAAGACGGCAGATCATTGCTTTTCCCGCATCCAACTTTCCCTTTTATCTTTTTTCCCCCAATCAGACATTTCCCCGCCCGTGACTTTTTTGTTGCTTTTGCTCGGTTTGCTCGGATATCCCACCGGCTCTTGTCCGACAACCGGTTAATTTTGGTTTTAATTCTTATTTGATTAATGATTGATTAATTCCAATTCACGATAATGTCGATATTGACTTGTTGCTGAGAAATCACCGATGATGAATCTCCTCTGCTGACCGGGCCGAGTCGCCGGCCAACAAACAGGAACAACAAAACATTCGGCATGGCAAGTCCACAACGGGATTGTCTCTCTGCCTCAACTCCCGGATCCGACGGTCACACCCGGAATTTTACCTCCTTAATCTATCATATAATCATGCTTATTCCTAGTTCAGTTTAATATCCACCAGCCTGGTTAAATAATGTCTCCTCCACTAACATCCTCCGCCTTCCAATAGACGTGGACATCGTCTTGCGTGATTATCCCGAGACCGAATGAATCATGGGATCGCATTGAGGTAATATCTCCATGCTCCATCTGATGGGTCATGATTCATTCCCAACATTTTCTTATCTGCCTCCTTCTTTTTCAGGAGTTCATCGTATCCTTGCACAATTATCTCTCTCCTGCTGTCTTAGATTGTTCTATGTTAGCACCTCAACCCCCTGGGGGCTTGCTGCCTTGAGACTGCTGTTGGGAATATGACATTTGATATGGTGCAATCTGTCTTATTTTCCAAGTGCAACTTGTTCCTCGGCTGACCTTCCTGTTACCGTTGAGCACACGAGTTTCTCTGGATCTCACAACTTGCATCGAAGACAGACACAATTTCGGAGGTTCTCTTAGAAGACGGTTCCATTGTATGGATATCTTCGACATTACCTATAGGAGAAGTAGTTGCATTCTAGCCTTAGAAACTCGTCGCAGGTCGTTATGTATGGGTTTCCAAGATAGGCGTTCTTCCATTCAGTTAGTGTACCTAAAACATAGGGAAAATGCCTTTTATGACACTTCTTGCTATGGGACAACTCATTACGCCATAGATCCTTCTCATGATAGCTCCCACCAAGAAGCTTTGGTTTGTCGGGTCATAATGTGCCGTCCTACGTTGGATAAACTCATAAGTGCACGTGATCACATAGTAGTACCGAGATTGAGTAAACTATGTTAACAGTGGGTTTATGCATTGAACGTCTGTTGTTTTCTAGCTGACCAGTAGTTCACTTTCTTACGTCGCTAGCAATGATCTCGCAGGGCATAGAGAGTCTATGCCCAACTCTCCAACTTTTAGAAACACCAGTAGCGTCTAATGTAAATATATATCCACACCATATCATTAAGAGCTATTTTATTTACTTTTCAATATTCTCATCAAAGTCAGGTAAGGCTTTGCTTGGAGGAAAACTGGTGGTAGAATGATGGGTAGTAGCAGAGGCGAGAAGATATATACATTGGTGCGGCTACCTCGAACTATCCTGAATGTCAATCAAAATTGATTGAATGCAGCAGACCACCAAATCACTTATACGTAGCAAAAGCACTAATAGTATCGTAAGACTAATACTCCTGCCTGGATATAATGTAGATATTGCCTGCATTCGATACTGTAAATGGAAGAAATCTGCCTCATATCAGACGATGGCTTGCCGACAACATCCTATAACCGACACGGCAGATCACTCGGGACAGGTGCAGATCGCGTCTCAGAGCGGGAGATCATCCCGTGTAAACCGTGGAAACAGACGATCATGCTTTGTTCAAGAGTTCTTCCGTTTGTCTGAATCGTGTCCTACAAGCAGATGTTCTTTGCCAGCGGGAGCATGATCAATCACGTCGAGTGGATGAGGTCCTATTGTGTAGATCTTCTCGCCGATCCGCGCCACTCCAGATACCCGCACGGGCGGAAACATTAAGCCGCAACATCTTCACGGAGAAAAGCTTTCATACACATTTTCCTTTCTTCGACGCATTCAAGCTCCTATGCATTCAGCCTTCCAGGCAAACATTGGCTCAACAGTCAAGATGTGCAATCATCTCACAGACTACATCCCCATATGAAGGGCATACAGTCCATACTAAGTGAAGGACGCTGGAACTCTATACCTCCTGAGATTAATGCCAGTGACCACTGACAGTTACTCTTCCTCGACGGTCCGATCCTTATGAGAATTTAGGTCATCGATACAAGAACGACACCTCGACCCTCCTCGTTCACCCTTCGTCTTATAACCCCCTGAGAACCGTTATGCCAGCTGGTCGTCACACAACACCCCCGAAAGATTTGAGATGCAGGATATGGAGAATAACACGGACTGGGGTGTTGATACTATCTAGGTACCAAGGCTGGTGACCATCGCATATCATTTCAAGGACAGCTTTGAACGGCTGGCCGGTCGGCCGAATCTGGTGATTGCGCACAAGAAGGATTCTACTGAGGCTTCCTCTGACCAGCTGCTGCATAATATGTGATGATTGGTAAAATCCTCACTCACACACACCGGACAAGAAAGACGAGGAATGCTTCTATGCTCTTGACCCGTGATGCCACGTGAACGCGAAGCTATCCGCAGCGTGCCTGCATTATACCATGGTTTCCAATGCTACTGCATCTGATGTTATAGTTCCTCCGATTCGACCTCATGCAGGGTAGAGCGGATGATGCTTGCATTCTGGAATAGATCTTCGAGTGGCCGGTGACGTGTATAGATAGTTCAGCGAATCTCACAGATGCGTCCACGACGTTCCTGAATGCTGCGGGTGCCATGTTGAGCGAAAGCACAGGTTACGAGACAAGCTAAACCGTGTTTGGAATCGACTCACGACCGGGACACGTGCACGTGACGGGAGACGGAATAAGCATATGTCCGGTGTGGATAGCCTCCTTTGCCTTGCCTAGATGCTTTCATCGCGCGCTTAATTTTCCCCCCCGCATCAACGGCGACGACCGAAGCCTGGCCTTTTGATCTGGGACCCAGATCCACTGGGTCTAGCCCAGACATGATTCCACTCCGCCAGGAGACCAGTCGTGTTGCGGTAGCATCTCGCGACAAACGGACCACATGCCCGGTGGTAAAGCCACCACTGTTTCATCTTCTCTCCCCGCCGACGTTGTTGTGGCTTGGCCCACAGTGCTGCTGTCTGGAAGACCTGCGGGCGTCGTAAGCACAGGACTTTGACCCGGGGAATGTTCGGATGGCATATGCCCGCTATGGCATGATGAGGATGCCAACGTAGGGCGGCTGTCAAAAACATTGATGGAGCCTTTAGCCCTTTGGCAGCCCATACCGGACGGGATACCCATGACTCTCGCCACCCCTGACCGACTTCAGAGTGTTATCACTGGACATATTGTCCCCGGTTCAGAGGGAAAAGGTTTCCGTTAGCAGAACCTTCTGTGTTTCATCGTGCCCCGGACAAAGTCTGCGGTATGGAGATTGCTTTCGCCTTTCGATCGTGAGCTGTGCCATTTTGTAATAGCTGAAACGAGAAGATTTTGAGACATTCGAGGCTTTCTGTTTACTAGTGGGTGCGAGCAAGACTGGCTGACCTTCATGGTCTACAGTAAGGTGGATAGGGTAGGCCGTCCGATTAGCAATGAAATGAATGAAACATACTGCGTTTGGCCTGTTTGGCGATTACGTCGGCGCCTCTACAAGTCGGGCACAGACCGAAACGATGCGTCATACGATCAGCGAGCGCCCAGAGCACTGCCTGGTGTTCCACAGGTAGAGCAGCCATGGCCATCACAGTCTCTTCTAGCTGCACGCTATCAGTGAACGTCATCCAGGCCAAGTTCACCCCAGACATGATGGTACTATGATTAATGAGCTGTCTTGGGAAGTTACCTGGGTGTCAGGCCGTTTTCCAGGCGACCAGTGTCGTCCCGAAAGCTGTGGGAAGAGAAAAGAGATTCTGTTTTCCCTCGTACGTCTTGACCGTCCATTCATTCATGCTGTACGATTTGGCCTTGTGTATAGATATTGTCGGAGTAAGGGCTCAGTGGGTAATGATTGAATGACTTGAAGGTCGCTCAAGAATCTACGATGGGACGAATCAAGGTGTTGGAGGGTATCTCGTAAAAGAAACTGTACGGGACATTATATAGAACCGCTCTGGTGATGCAATAGGCTAAGGTTAATGCTCGAATAAATGTTGCCGAGGAATGCGGATCTAGGGGAGGTGCGAGAACAAGTCTGATCAAGGGAGGGACGAGTATAGTTTGTGTACCCACAGAATCAGGCAGGATAAGCTGTTTCTCCAAAGTATAACCATGAACAGTCCATTCTGCTACGGGGTAAGAACCTTATCACAACGGGATAGTCCGGGATTGTGCTCATGACACCCATGGATAGGTGGTGAAGGTCTTGAATCGAAGGGACATATGGGTGGAACAACAATCCAAGGATGGTTACTGGGCTCATCAATGCAAATGTAAGGTTCATACCTATGTTTAAATGTTTCACGTCGCTCCTCACGCATAAGAGCCGACCGGACACTGCAGTATCCCGTCGTGACTCTTGAGCAGCTGATCGTGCTACCAGTATGCGCCCGTAACGTGAGGAGTTGTCAGATAAGAAGGTCTAAATGGCTGGTGTGATAAGTCAAATAAGATTAGAGCTACAGCACATGACCCGAACAATTGTCTACTATGTCGAGAGCTGGATCCATGGAGTGGAAGAGTGGAGCGTGACAGCGATCGGTGATCCACCAGTTCGTCTGGTTCTCCAGACGGCTAGACCAGAAAAGCCGATCGCTGGTTGAACAAGTTGATTCGTCCCTAAAAAAGCAGAGATTGATAAAGGGAGTGTGTGAGCGAAGTTGATCAGGAATTGTCGTTGGCCAGACGAGCTGGACCGTCGTCCGTCTAGTGCTCAAATAGTCAGTGTGACCGATTCCTGCTCCGACTCTGACTCGGTCGCACCGATGCCGCATCTCTAGGGGGAGGTTCTAGTGCAGCCTCCCGCTTAGAGCAGCCTCTGGATTGGTGGCCCTTGGCGGGGATCCTGTAACGCAAAGAGGTACTAATGTCGTGGAATCGGTAAGGGGGTGAGATGCAGTTGGAAATAAGAAGGTGACAGAATATACCCAGAACAATGGCAATGGGGGAGAGACAGAGAGAATGATTTGAATGTATAGAGATGGGGAGAAGAAGAAGGGGAAGTAAAGCAGTAGAGAGGAAAGGGAAGCGCGGGCCCGTCTCATGTGACTTTCCCTCTTTCCTCTTTCTTGTTTTCCTTTAGGAATAATCCCGTCAGCACTAATTGGTACTAAGTAACTTACTACTCGACGCGAGCAAGCCAGACAACCACAATTCTCTCCCCCCTGCATCTTCCCACTTTCTCCTCCCCCCATTCTTGCCACGTCCAACCCCTCCCTCCCTTTTCCCCAACGTGCTTTGCATCGTGCCTGGCTCTGACGGTGACGAACCCACAATTTGCTGCGGGAGCAAATGAATCGCAAGCAGCCACCGCGACGCCATGCGTGCGTCCGATGTGTCCGATTGAAAGTCCGCTGCGTGCCTGTTCCCCCCACGGGCACGTGCGTCCGCTGCACCCGTTTGGGCCAGCCATGTTCGCTGCCTGAGTCCCCTCATGTCACCCGTCCCAGGTGAGTACTACTTAGTAAAGAAGTGTATAATGGTAGTGGTTAGTGTGCATTTGGCCGCTCTATGTTTTCGCCTTTCATTCTACATTTTTTGCTTTTTTTTTTTGTTTCCTTTATTCTTTTCTTTTCCTTTCGTTTATCAATTAATTTATTTATTTATTTCTTTATTTATTTATTCATCTTTTTTTTTTCTTTTTCATGTTGATTGCACAAACTGCCCGATTAGCCTGCATCCAGCATGATCTACAACCCCAGCCTTATCATCACTATCACATACTACTTACTACTCACTACTTACTACTGCATATATTCCCGGCTACCAACCATTGGCTGATTGATCTTTCCTCCGCCACCACAGGAAGACCCGCATTGATGCCCTTCAGGAGCAAATTGATAATCTGGCAGCGCAACTGGGCCAGAAGGTATGCAATTTCTATCCCCCTCCCATCATCTTGCTACTGTGGTTCCCAACAAGGCGTGCTCTAACCGTACCTAGCAAGGTGAATCGTCCCACCACGGCAGTCTCTCCAGTGCAACTCCGTCCACGCAGCCACCAGACTCGCCGCGACTCTACCACCGCCGGGAAAGCTCTCGACCGAGCGATGAGGCATCGGGGGATCCCGTTCTCGGCGGGTTGGTCACCCTACGCGAGGCTGATGAGCTTATGGACAAGTTCCGGACCCAGAAAATGGCCCAGTTCCCCTTCGTCATGGTGTCCTCCGACATGGAGATCGAGGTCCTCCGCCAGCGCTCGCCTTTCCTCCTGCTGTGCATCGTCACCGTGTGTATGGAACACAAACCCCTCCTGCAACACAAACTGGAGGCTCTCGTTCGCGAAACGGCGGCCACTCGTCTAGTCGCTAAGGGCGAGCGCAATCTCGATCTCCTCTTGGGGCTCCTCGTTCATTGCGCATGGTTTCATTATCACTGGCGGACCCCGCATATCCATAAGTACATGCTACTTGAAATGGCTCACATGGTGGTCGTCGATTTGGGCATCGACAAGGACGAGAACATCCGGATGCAGCCTATCCCTCCAGAGCCCGCGGACAACCAACGCCATCATTCGAATCCCACGGAGCAGAGGGCTCTGCTAGGCTGCTACCACCTGTGTTGCACGTGAGTGTTGCCTGTGACTTCAGTTATTTTCTTCAACGCTGGGCATTCCGACTAACAATCACCCCGAAGCTCGACTTTATTTCGCCGACAGGTGACGATGAGACACACCAGATGGATTGCCCAGTGTGTGGAGGATCTTGCTCGGAAACCCGAATACCCCAGCGATGTCCTCCTGGGGGACTATATCCTCTCCAACAATTTCTTGCGACGTACGCAGTGTGTCTTCGATGAGGACGTATGCCTCTGCTCCTACCACCCTCGAGATGCGTCATGGGAGCAGATTGTAGAATCCATCGAGCGGCAAGAGAGACAGACCGAGGACCAGCTATCACGCCTCGCCTCGTGTGACAATTGTGAGTTGCTGGCACCTCCAGAAACATGCCCATATCTCGGGAAAACTAACCATCTGATTACAAGGGGCCCTTCGTCTGGAGCTCACCGCACTCACCACCTTGACCTTGGGTCAAGCAGTGCAGCGCCGCAGAGATGTCTTTCGACTTCGGGAGATTAATCGGCTGCAGCATCTTACGGCATCCGCTCACCGGGTTCTTGCCACGTACCTCCAGGTGCCAGCGGACGTGGCGGTGCACCTGCCGGCTTCCTCATATTATACTCTTTGGTATGTGATGCTGGTTCTTGCCAAGGTAAGCCTGCTATTTGGAAACTACAACCATCCCACACCAGAGATAGACAGTCGGCGCGTCCACGAGGATGTTCTGGCCACAATGCGGAAGATTGCTTCTCTCTCTCTTGGGGATGATATCTGGTCGAACTGCCGTGTGATAAGCATGGTGGCATGGCTTGAGAAAAGCAAAAGTGAGGCGCAGCGCCAGTGTAGTATCAGTCATGTGGTGCAACATCCGAGCGAGGCTTATGGTCCCCCTCGACCCCCTGTCTCATGGCAGGGCCCGCCCCCTTCGATCATTTTCGACTCACAGCCCCACTGGACACCCAGTCAATTACCCATGCAGCCAGAACATGCTGTATATCTTGAAACTCTGATGCACAACGACTGGGACACGGGCATTTGGCGTCAGACTCTGGAAGCTTTCACTATGTTCGGACCTCCCACTCCACAGAGCCAGATGAGCTTACAATCACCAGTGGTGATTTGATGACATGCCATTGCAGTGACACTGGAAGTTTGAACGGCTCAAAATTGGATGTTATCCAAGGAATTGCGATACATAGACCGGGTGAGCCCTATGCACTGGTCGCTCCTCGTACGCCTAGAAGGGTTAAGC
This sequence comes from Aspergillus neoniger CBS 115656, assembly GCF_003184625.1. Taxonomy (NCBI): domain Eukaryota; kingdom Fungi; phylum Ascomycota; class Eurotiomycetes; order Eurotiales; family Aspergillaceae; genus Aspergillus; species Aspergillus neoniger. Next base: position 47,935 of record NW_020291140.1, on the reverse strand, counting down.
ATAGGTGTGGCTGGAGTATTCAAGCGCAGTAGGCGATGCGTGTGTGCTGTACCCAGCTGGGCATACATCTCAGTGCGTTGCTTATAAGCGCCTTAAACTTTGGCCGAAACAGGCCTCGTTCTGACCCTTGGCTAGGTTCACTCACAAATTGAAGCCACCAGCCCAGCCATGATGGGCAATATGCATGTCGACATGCTCCACGTTGGAAGACTCTGGCTGGGGGCTCGCTCATAGAATGCTTGCCCTAGACCACACTTGTCGACGGGCAGTGTTCAAAGACCCTTGACTCTGACTCGTCTGTACTACGGATGTTGTTGTAAAGGCATGCGGCGTGAGGAGCTGCATCACGTTGTGATCTCGCTGCGCCTTAGTCTGAAGTCTGACTATCTCTTTGCATAGTCGGATGTGTTTTCCATTGGCAAGACTGGCAGAATCCCATCCAAGACATAACCGCATGGCATGCCGCCCTCACGTAGTTGGATGACCGGAGTGCATTCCCTTTGTACCAGGGGTTGTGAGCTCGACGCAGACTGCACTATCAATCACCGGCAGCTCGCTCCTGTTCTTTGGAAAAGTAGCGAGATGAAGATATAATGAAGGAGAGCCAGAACACGGCGAATTGAGAGTCAAATGATGGTTTGGAGAAGAGACCTTGGGATGGATGCCTTTTTTTGATGTGCCCATTTCGCTGTCGACGACACTGGCTTGCATGGGTTCGCTAGTGTTGACAACCGGCCTTCGCAAATGAGAGATGGCAGGGATGCAGGGCGGAATGTTCAGCCACATATTTTGCGACGGCGCGGGAATGAAGACTCAAAGCTTATCGAGTGGGAATTGGATGTTGTTGACTGCCAGAGGGCGCGTTAGCGTAGTTCGCCGACGGCTCCGTATAGGCGAAAGCTTGCTTGTATCCACCCCCAGGTGCGACAGTAGTAGCCGAACTAATTTCGCAAAGCGAGAACAATTGAGTTTACATGCCCGCCGTGGCTGGGCGATCTGTCACTGGAATGCACATCGCATACCAAACAGGAAAACCAGACATGTCGCCAAACCAGCACAGCTCCACCAAGGCCGAGGCGCGGACCTTCTGGTCAATCGGTTGGTAGACGCTTGGAATATCTTTATCGCAATCTTGGAAGCTGGACATGGCTGTCTGAACAGTGGGTTATCCAGTTATTTCGGGATGTCGGTAAGGAGAGGTGGCCGAAATCAGCATGAGCTAAAGAATGAAGACCGATCGAACTATCTGCGATGGGACAGACATAAGCTGCCGCGTCTCCTCCTCGCCGATTTCGTTTTGGGGCGGAAGCCGAGTGGATCGTCGTTGACAGAGAAGTCGTCGCATCTCCTTTCTATCTGTTGTTTATTATATCGACGGCCGGCGGGCTAGAATCCTACCCGATACGTTAAACATAATGCTTTCCGCCTTTTGGCTTTTGGCCGCCATCGGGCTGGCCTCTACCAGCGAAACACCAGCTTCTGATGCTGTGACCAGCCTTGATCCAGGGTTGTTCTCAGGCGGATGTACGCCAGAGAAGATGAGCATTCGAAAGGAGTGGCGGAATATGACCAAGGTTGAACAAATAAGCTATCTCAAGGGAGTCAATTGTTTGATGGATCTTCCTGCGCAAACGGGGCTAGAGGCCACCACGAACCGCTTCAGCGATCTGCAGGCTTTGCATCGTGCCCTTACCGACACCCCGGTGGGTGACATTATCCATAGTGTGGTGAGTTCGTTCGCGATACACAGTGGCAGAGCCGAATTTGACAGAATAGGGTCAATTCCTGCCCTGGCACCGATACTTCCTGCATGTATATGAAACATTGCTGAAGGAGCAGTGTGGCTATACCGGCCCAATGGCGTAGGTTTTGCCCCCACCCCCCCCTCTCATTGGCACAAGAAGGAAGGAAGCTGACTAGATTGGAGATGGTGGAACGAGGCATACGACACGGATTCCGGGAATTTGTTCCGGTCGGAGATGTGGGATGCAGATGCGTTTGGTGGCAATGGGACGGAACCTGATGGATGTGTGACCGATGGGGCCTTCGCCTACTACACGGAACATATTGGTCCCCAGGAACAAAACACGGTGTTCTGCATGAACCGCAGCTGGGGAAATTACGAGGCGATATTGAATACTACTGGTGCGGCAGTCGCTCACTGCAATACATTCGACAGCTACGACGAATACTTCGCTTGCATTGCAGCCACGCCTCACCGAGGAGGTCACTGGGCGGTTGGTGGAGTGGTGAGTGCCCGCTTGTCCTGACGTGAAGGGGGTCGTCTCCAATGAACTGACGCGAACGTAAAACACTAGATGGAGGATGTAAAGACCTCGCCGGGTGACCCGCTCTTCTATCTGCACCATGGCTACATCGACCGTCTGTGGTACCGGTGGCAGATGCATGATCCCGCCAAGCGTCTGTGGGACATGGGTGGCCCTGCCATCAATGAATCGGCCAATGTCGAGCCCGCATCAGGCTGGCCGCAGACAACCCTCAATTATACCATGACCACATTCGATATACTGCCGAATATCACGGTAGCCGACGTGATGAACCCCGTTGGAGGATACCTCTGCTATAACTATGAAGCCTGAAAGGCTCAGATTTCGATTGGTCACGGCATCCTCCCCTAACAAGGGGCGCCTGCGGTCCTTGTATTAGGTGATCGCAAAGCGGCGATTAGAAGAATTATTCGCTTTAATATAGAGCAAGAAGTCCGATGCAATGGCTTCTCTTACTTGCACGCATGTATAATATCCTCGAAGCCCCTTGACAGGCGATGCGCATCATTACACTTCCACCCTCGACTTGCCCTTCCGGGCTTTGTAAACCGTAACTCCTTCCACGATACACAAGTGATGTGTCCACTCGATCGTTCGCTTCAGTTGTACTTCGTTTGGTTATGCAAGATACGAAGGTTGTCCGTAATTGAAGGGCTTTTGATTCGCTGATTGTTGCAGAGACTGACCGGAATCTGATGCAGTTCTACCTTCTCGAGCGGGGTGAGCATATTGCCAGTGTCACCCCCTTCATCCGATGCGACCCATGCATCCAGAACCAGTGAGTATCGAGCAATGGGGCAGATGAAACTAATTAGTAGCCATCCCCGCCTCTGCCTTGCATCTGGACCGCAACAAGCCGCTCCCGCGTGACATGGGAGCAGCCGTGCCATCCACGCAGAATTGGCTTTCCAGTCCCGAATGTTCCTGACCAATTCGGACAAGCAAGAGGGGGTAGGTTACTATCCTTCTCTGGCTGATGCCTAGGATGATACTCCCATTCTGTAGGAGAGCATGTGGGCACGTGACCTCTTTTCGACGCTGTTTCGAGAGCCCTTCATCTACTGCATCGGGTGGGCAGATTGGCATCTAGAAGTTCACACTGTTCCAAATAGCAGTTTATCGTCGGTCTCTCTCTCGTAAATTTGCAATGTTACCAGCTGACGTCGCCTGCATGAGTCGTTGGCCTGCGCGACCGTCCCGAGCAGTATGCTGCTCATTCGCGCTGTAGACGGCCGGACGTCGTATCTGTTGCGCGGGGACTTGACCTTGACGATCTACCCTTCATCTGGTTAAATGAGTCTTCCGATCCCTAACATGGTTTCTACTTACTTAGTACTACTCTGAATGAGGGGGAAGGATCATCAGTGGCCGGACAAAGGCAGGCAAGTGGTCACGTTGGGTCGGGCGGATCTTCATCCGATCGGCTGAGACAGACATTTGCTGCTAGAAGACTGCAAGTGCATGGAGTGTCGTAGATGATCATGCCCCGATCCGGTGATGGTCTGGTAAGTAAGTTATGTGTAGGTGCATCCCTAGCTTTCGGTCAATTCCTGCTTGCATTGGTGTGCTTGTCTCGGATGGCAGGCAACCTACGAGTCCACTCTCCACTACTACTTTGCTATGCATTGACTTCTAAGGGCATGCAAGTGAAAGGTATACATATCCTGGCGACGTGCAAAGAGAGGCGCCGTTGTCTACATCATGCACAACTCCTTCCGATCAACGCAGCCTGTTATTTGTGAGTTATAATGAAGCAGAATCTAGCCCTCGACGTTGAGTCTTGCCCTCCTATCAGCACCCGCCACGACTCCTGCATGTCCAAGGGAGAGCTGCAGGCATCACATCCTAAAAAAGTAATAAGAAGATACCAGTGGTTCAGAAGCCAGGTACTTTGGAGACCCAGGCCAATAGATGAAACCGAGCTGGTTGGTCCCATTATTACGAGGGGCGGAGAAACAACTTTGTAGTCGATTGAAGACTCGCCAACTTGAAACACTTTCTGGCCAGGTCTCTTTGGCCAATTTTCCAGACCAGGTGTCTTTCCACCAAGGGAAAAAGGCGAGATGACATCCAATTAAGAGGATGGACCGGCATCGACAGCTCTGCCGATCCCTGGAACCGCAACTGGTGATTATTGGCCCAGTGGTGCGGGGAAGACAAGCCGGGGGTAACAGGCGAAGCAAACCTAAGCAGCAGCAGCTGCTGCACAAGAAAAGTGGTGATGCCATCGGTGCCAGTGACAAAGATACCACGGGCCATGACGCCACCAAGTAACACCACAATAGACTCGCAGAAGAAGGCAGTGAGCAGCAGCCCGTCACTTGCCGGCCCACCTCCACAATCCCAGCATCTGCAGCTCTCCATCCGTGGATCAGCCCACCATCGGGCCAACCACATCAACCCACCCTGCCGTCATCTGATCCTCTTTCTCTGCTCTGCCCTCTGTCTCTGGTCTCCTCTCCGTTCATTCATCCAACAAATGGAAAACTGATCAGCCCTTGCCAATACCCGTTCTTCAATCACCCCACAGCCGGGCCTCAAGCAATAAATAGCCCCTTCGGTAGCTGCTCGACTCGCTCTTCTCTCCCCCCCCAATCATCCACAAAGCATCACAGCATACATAGATCTACTTACCCTTTTTACTCACCTTTTGCCCTGCTTCATTCAAGATGCCTGCAGCCGGCCCCATGGACGACCAATGGGTCTCCTTCCACATCCGGGACCACCTGGACAAGGGCGAGATCTCCGTCCGTCACACCGTCATCGAAGGGTACGTCGTCTCTTTCACTGTTTAATTAAATCACCTCAACTGTGTCCTTGTCTGGTATACTAACTGATAATCTCATTGGATAGTGGTGAATTCCACGACCCCAATAACCGCAGACAGTCCCTCACCGAGGACGAGATTGATGAAATCACCATCCCCTCGTACGGCATCGGTGAGATCTGTGCTCGCGGTCGCCGCGGCAGTGAGGGCCGGCTGGACCTCTTCCACGACGAGGAGAAGATCTGCGAATTGCACTGGGATAATCGCCAGGGCAATCGCGTGAACATCGTCGAGATGCTGGACAGTAATAACAAGTATCGTGTCGAACATGGGGGATGGAGCCCAGAGGCTGGACCTCTGGGCCACGTCTACATTGACATTTTGGAGCAGCAGAAGAAGAAGAATAGCAAATAACGGCGTTTGGGATTTTGGAGTTATCCGGCGAGGTCCGGATGCAGCAGTGCTGCAAGGGAGGGCGTTAGCATATTTTGTTTGTCTTTGAATCGACTGATTGTGTCGAATGTTGTATAGGAGCTGGAAATCACATCATACTATTAGTCAATGCGAAGTGAATACTCTTATTTCAAATCCGCAGGAGAGGAATAAATGGAATCGGTGCCTGTTGATAAAGCTCTCTGATTTAATGTAGTGCGAAGTATGTAACCAAGACTATGGTGAATATGTGTTGGGCCACGGTGATTGCAATTGCCCTGAACCCCACAGCTAGTGTCCCTAGGCACTAGAAGTCGTCTGGAATATGTTGATGCAGCCGCAACTTGTCAGGAATTAAATGTTGGATATTCGCTGTTCGTCAATTCTGCAATATGTCCAAAGCCACGCTGGCTGTTTGTTCCTCCTACCAATGAATAAGTGGTATCCATTATTAGATATTGTGATTCGTTATGATATCATATTTACAGGAATCACTTCTTCGACGTAGTGAGGGGCTAATCAGAGGATGGCAACACCATTAGGTGGACTAGCAACTCCACCAGGCACCTAGACTAGTTAGCATCGAATCCCGAATAATATAATAATTCCGTACCTTCAGCGGAACACTACTGAAGAAAAAGCTCCATCGGTTCCTCTTCCGACACTCTTGGCTTAATCGATCCAGATCAAACAACTCTCCAATGGGGAGGCCCCAGCCCGCGAGCAGCCACTCATGCAATCAGAAATCAGTATTCTGACACGGCCATGCTTCGAAACTGGGCATGTCCCCCGCAACAGCTGCGAAGCCTTCATCCCAGATCCAGCGCAGAGTGTCTTCGCATGATTTGACACCAATAGCCGGTGGGATCTTGTGATCGGCGAGCTCTTGGCACTGTTCTGCGGACAGCTTTTCATAGGCACGGGTCCAGCCTGTGCGGATAAATAGGATGTCTCCTCTTTTGAATGATGTTCCTTGATAAGCGGCGACGTCCTTTAGAGTAGAGACAGGGATGGATGTGGTAGCGAAGCAGTTGATTGATATCCCCTGTGCTTCCGCCCAGGAGGAGTAATCGAGGAGAACGCCGCGTCCTACAATCCCCCCATTTTCAACCCACACTGAGAGGATCAGCACCGCATGCAGTTGTCGGACAAGGATATGAAACAAACCATGAATCCCATTTCTATCCCCAGTTTTAGTCTCCTCCAGAGTACACCCGTTTAAATAAATCTTCTCATTTTGGTACCCATAGTGCCGGAATCCGTCCCACTGAGAGCTAATTTGTGTATTGAAAGCAAGGCTGTCATCGTTGACAGCACGCGGGGCTTTGTTCTTCACGACGTGGTCGAGTTTTGGACGGCCAAAACACGGTTTTTGCATACTGTTCAGTGACCAGTCGGTGGATACGCGCACCCCATCGATGATTTCTTTTGCTGCTTCCCTCGTTGTCTCGGGTCTGAGGCGATTCAGCATACCTAGCTGGTCCGTTGGACCAAAAAGGCCCCAGGCATTTCCGTGGGGACCGTCCTTCTGCAGAGGGAGAGAGTCAAAAGAGACAGAAGGCTCCATTGCAGGTGCTGTGGTGATGAGGCAAATTGGGCTCGTTACAAGGAGGAAACCCCGGGATTATAGGAGGCATCTCAGAGTTTATTCTGGGGATAATGCTTCATGTGTGGGGGTCGTAGGAAATCCAAAATATGGGGAAGCCCGTATTTGCAATGATGGTAAGGGTTGATAGATCCGACCGTGGCGAGGGGCGGATTCGGGTGCTTTTCCGCACGTTATAATCAGGTATCACAACGCTTGTTTGAAATGCAAGATTTGTGCTTGATGGACCCATTGATAAAATTCCTCGCATAAAATAGATACTGAACTTCTTCGACCTTTACTGTCTGAAACCTGATGTTCACACTGCCACATGAATCAAGCTTTGCTGCGGCTTCACTGGAAAACGCCAAAAACACCAGAAACACCTTCGAACGCAGCTCACATACATCTTACGGAAAGTAATTAAATCAGCGCCTCATTCTGTCATTTCACTAATGCCTGTCAATATTATCTTCTTTCCAACCAGTCTGTGCTATACCTCTTCCTCAACCCAGGCTGACCAACTAAGACTTTTGTAAGTGGGTATCGGAGCGGAAAAGCCTCCGATATATCACTTTTCCGGCGCGGATATGCCAGAATCAGACAAATGCACAGCCAATGCTTGGAGTGAGTGCACAATAAGAAAGAATTCTCGCGATCACATTCCGCTGCTAACTCTAAGAAAGCAGCCACCTCGCCTGTGGTCCGGTTCCCTAGCAAATAACAAACATATCCGCCCAGACTAGCTTCGGCCAGTCCCCACAATTGATATTCCGGGGCCCCGGGCTACTGTACTAGGAATTGGCAGAGCAATTGGCCAGCGGTGAGTAGAAGATGGTCACTGATGCGGGGTGTTTCTCAACTGCATTTTCTCTCTCTGGCCTGTTAACTGGAAGGAATGTTTAATCGGAATGCTTATATAAAACAACCCATGTACACGGGGACGATAATCTAAGAGCATCCGCTCAACCGTTCATCTCTGATATCTAGCATAATTGACACGAAATATGAATGATCCCAAAACAACTACAGATCATCTCGAGTCAGTGGAGCAGGATCAAAAGTTAGACGAAACACAATGGCCAGCACAGTTCGACCCAATTCTCCTACGTCGGGTAATCAGGAAAGTCGATTTGGTGGTGATTCCGTTCATCTGCATCACATATCTTATTACCTACATCGATAAAGTCATGATGGGCTATGCCGCTGTTTTTGGGCTGGAAGGAGATTTACATCTAAAAGGGACTGAGTATAGTAGGTTGGGTATGGGCAGCCGACTTCCATACGATAACATACTAACTCTGACAGGGAGCATGTTCTACTGTGGGTATCTCGCCGTATTGCTATCGGCCCAACCTGTAGACGTTATACTTTACTGACATGGGCAGTTTGAATACCCTTCTGTTTTTGCCATGCAGAAACTCTCCGTGGCCAAATGGCTGTCTGTCAATATCTTCATCTGGGGCGGAGTGACTATGGCTCTGGCGGCATGTACGCATTTTCAACCATTTCTCGGTCTGAGATTTGTCCTGGGTGCTCTCGAGTCATGCTCCACACCAGCCTATCTTCTCATCACAGCAACATGGTATACTATTGAGGAACAGCCGATTAGAATAGGATGGTGGTCCACCTTTCTTGGTATTGCAAATGCGTTTGGAGGGCTGTTGGCATTTGCTATCGGCCATATCCAAGGCAATCTGGTGTCCTGGCAGTACCAATTCATTATCATTGGTGCTATATCTTCTGTGTGGGGAATATTTATGTTCTTTACTCTTGCGGATGGGCCGTCTACTGCGTAAATTGTCTCTCCTTCTGTTTAGGTATACCGCTGCTAATGGCACAGTCGCTGGCTCAACGCACAAGAAAAATACGTCGCCGTCCACCGTCTCGGCCCCAGACATTCCGGCACCAGGGTGTCCGAAATCAAAATGTACCAGATGTGGGAAGCCCTGGCGGATCCCAAAACGTGGTTCTTCTTCCTCTGTGGCGTCTGCACGCAAGTCGTCAACGGGGCGGCGAGTAACTTTGGGAGTCTCATCATCGAGGGGTTCGGATATTCGAATTTTGTCACGACACTGTTCCAGATTCCGTACGGCATGGTAATATTGGTGTCCAACGTGTCTGCCATGTATATCCAGCGATGGCTTCCAGGGCAGAAGAGGTGTATCGTCGGTGCTATATATGTGTGTCCCGCTCTGGCGGGGGCAGTTGGGATCCATACTATATCGAGAGACCACAAAATAGCTCTACTTGTTTGCTACTGGGTATAACACGTCCAGAAACAGCAGATTTATGATGGGGGCTAATTCTATCTTAGCATACGAGTACTTATACCGCATCATTCGCAATGATCATGTCTCTCATCACAGCAAATACAGGAGGGACCACCAAGCGATCGGTTACGAATGCTATATTTTTCATTTCGTACTGTGTTGGAAATATCGTTGGGCCGTTTGCCTTCAAGTCCGATTAAGCACCCCGATATACATCCGGGATCATTGCCATGCTGGTCGCATATTGTGTTGAGATTTTTCTCTTGCTCGGTTTCGCACTCTATGCGGCATATTTGAATCGCACGAAGGATGGGGTTACAATCACAAGTGGCCGGACGGATTCCGACGTCGACCAGACAGATAGAGAGAATGTTCACTTTAAATATTCGTACTGATGAAGGGTCTATTGGTCAAGTCAAGAAATATACAGCTGGAAAGCATGTGCAATACTATAGTTTATTAGATGCAACAATATATGCTAAATGATGTATGTTTATAAATGAAGCTGCAGCACGTAGGCAGCTAACATAGAGGAGGGTGATAAAACAGCCATATCTATACTATATACAACGCTTTCTATCTAAATTATATGATACTCTATTCCCCAACATACGCCACCCCAGTGATCGCACCCCCAACATCAGCCACAATGGTGTTCTTGCACGACCCATCCAAATCGGCAGTGTACAACGAGCCGCCCAAGTCCCCAAAGAACATACGCTTATTCTTGGTATCCAGGGCAATTCCAATTCCCTCATGAAGCTTGCGCACCAGAATCTTTGGTTCCAGCTTATTCACAGGCGAAATGCAAAGATCCACCGAATTCACTGTATTTCCACGAGGTGGATCTCCACGATCCGTCCAGTACAGCGTCCTCGAAGTGTGATCCAATTCCAAATCAATGGGTTCGGGAAGACCACTAATAAGACATTCAACATCCGTCCGCGACTCCGCTGACTCTCCCTGTCTCATCTCAACCCCCATCCGATAAATCCGGCCAAGGTTGCCCTTTGACGGACCCTTCTGTGTCCAATATACCAACTGTGCCTCCTCGTCAACTGCAATGCCCACACACCAGTCGAGCACAGCCGGAGTGTCCGTGCCTTCGCTTGAAGTGGCCTTGTATAGTACCTCAACCTCGCTTCCATCTAGGTTCGCTCGCATCACTCTCCGGCCCTCGCGATCAGACCAGTACAGCTTCTGGGATCGCGGAGCAATGATCAATTGCTTCGGAGTGTGGGTGTATCCCTTCGGGATGATTGTGACTATGTTGTTCCCTGAAAGATCACAGCGCTGAATGGACCCGTCATCGGCGGAAGGAATTCCCATATTGCTCCAATAGATATACTGGCGGGCAGAGTCGATGGCAATACCGTCGGGCATGGTGTTGAGTTGTGTGATCAGCTCGCGGAACTCCGAGCCATCGGGCTTGCAGGTTAGAAGACGTCCATTGGGCTCGGACTCTGAGATTCCAACATCGAGGAAATAAACACGTCCCGTTGCGGGAGGGTCAGGTCGAGGTGCCATCGTGATGATACTATGTATGTTGAGTTTTAGTAGCGTGGGTGGTGGTGATGTTAAAAGTTCGAATTGAGAAGTGATAGTGAGAGCCAAATGAAGATGTTCAGTTGCTAGGATATATAAATCATGAGCTGTAGCCGGAAAGCTCGGGACCCGCGTTGTTCAACGGCCACTTCAACTTCCGTACTAATACATATTGAGCGATTAAGTATCTACCATTCAGAATCGTGCTCCACCGGCTTACCGATTCTTCCAAGTTTTAATTCCTCGGGCTTCTGGTAACCGGTTCATAATCGATGCCGAGGATCCGCTAGACCTCGGATTACCAAATCGGGAACGGAAGCGGATGACATAATCGCACGGGATGGATACGAGAACTTCGGATGAAATTTCGGAATCTCGTCCTTTTCCAAGAATGTTGTTTTACTCTTCGCATGATGATGTTCTCATTCCATGCCGGCCACTCTTCTCCACATGGCGAGGCCTTGAGAGAACCCAAGCCGAAACGGGCCAAGATCAGAATTGCCTGCAATGTATGCAAGGCCAGGAAAACCAAGTGCGACGGAGCTAGACCAAGTAAGAGAGGCCAATAACATTGCTTGTCACACGTGGTGGAGAACTAAATTAGGCTCATCGTGCATTAGTCTGCGGTCCCTGCTTGAGACGGAAACGAACCTCGTATACCACAGCCTGTGAATACCGTGAGGGTGATATCAGTGAGCAGTCCAGCCGCACAACTGAGCAACTACCGGAAGACTACCCACAAGCACAAGCCAATGATAATGACGATGCTGCAAGTAGCTTCAGTGAAGCTGTCCCGACCGGCGGCTTATTTGGTGCATCCAGTGGTGCACACTTTTTTCAAGATGTCGGAAGTCAGCAGGGCGCAGCAAGTACCCCTACCAACCAAAGACAAATCCGGACCCCAGTTCTACCAAAGGCACTGAGATGTCTGCCGAAGTTGCAAAAACGCACCCAGAAAGCAAACGCCGATGTGCAATTTGCGGTTCCTCCAAGGAAGCAGGCAGACAAGCTTCTGAGCCTCTATTGGGACTACGTGGACAGCGCCTACCCCTGGCTAGACCGACCTTCAATTGAGAACGCATACGAGACCCTATGGGTTCATGACGGTGAACTGATAATGGATGAGACCGTCTTACATTGCCTTCTGAATCTCATGTTCGCCACATCTTGTGTCGCATCTCAAGGGGCAACCCCGCTCGACCGCTACCAGTCCTCGGTTGTGTTCTTCGACCGAGCTCAGGCGCTGATGTCGTACAACCTGATGGACATGTACAACATCGAGATTATCCAGATACTGTTACTCACCGCTGTTTATCTTCAGCATGAGAAAGAGCCCCAGAAGTGCTTTCGGATTATTGGCACTGCAATTCATGTCGCCCAGGAACTCGGATTACATATCCCCGAAACAACGGAGGGGATGGACAACCCAAAAGACCGAGACCTAGCGTGCCAAGTCTGGAATGGATGCGTTATTATGGACAGGTATGATACCGGAGCTGGAATCTTCAGTGTATACGCTGAAGCGATTTTAGAATCTGTGCCATGACTTTCGGCTGCCCCCTTAAGGTTCCTCGATCTGTCGCACAAGAAGGGCTGAACGCGCTAGTGCTCAGTTTCCAGGAATCCGGGAGTGATACTGTAACCGCCAGTCTACCATCGAAACTAAACTTCTACATGTCATTTTGCCGACTACATCACATCATAGCAGAAGTACTGGAGACATTTTACTCCATCGATGATAGCACGGTGCGACATCATGTTTCCGAAAATCGCAACGACCGTGAGGGGAGCCGCGCTGTGCTTTTCGATAAATTCGCGAGCCTATTTCGCATCGATTCTGCTCTGAAACACTGGGCTCACGGCCTGCACCCCTTCTTCCAGATGCCGTCGGAACTGGAAGATCCAACGCCAACCAAGCACATCACTCGTGAAGCAAATATCCTACGAGCCAGGTCTGTTACTCCGACCTTGACAAACATGTCATAAACATGACCACTGACGTCTCTTGTACATGAAGGTATCTTTCAGTCCGGCTTCTGCTGTTCAGGATATTGCTTCTACAGATCCATCAACAGAAGGCAGAAAGTGCCCCCAGTACCGGTCTCTATGCAGACGATGACCAGATTATGCCCCACGTGGTTTTCCAATGCCAGGTGAACTGCACAAAGGCGGCCGTCGACATGATTGAATTCATCCTTCGAAACTCCCCCGGGCAGAAACAAGCGTATATCTTACCATCCAATTGGTATACTGTCTCATGTACGTTGCACTTTCCCCTAAGGAAGCAAAATTTACCAGCTAACCCAGGAAGACGTCTATATGGCTGTAACAAACTTGCTTGCCGCCCAGTCATCCCCGCAGCTTGTCGAGTACTTTTCTGCGGCTAGCTTGCAGGACATTCTGCAACATGCTCGAAACATTCTCAAGGATTACGAGAAACACACCACGCTGGCATCGAGATGCCGTTCTGCATTAAATCTGATTGATAAGAGCATTGGTAGGCGGGAATCAATAACGAATATTGGGCCCTCTGAAGCGTTACCAATTGACAGAGCTCATGAGAACACATCCATGCAGGACTTCGTCATGTGTGCTCAAGAGTGTCCACCAATCATAGGAGATGATTTGGGAATAGTGGAGAACTATACCTTCGATTGGAACAATTGGCCCATGTTCTTCGCGCAGCTCGGCGACGACACACCGCTCACTCAAAGTTGGAGCCTGTAGGCCTAGGCATTGATCCTTAAGGACGTGTCATCTCCTTTGTGCGTCAACAGTGTACGGTGCCGATCGGCTACCTACTGGCAACAGTTTACAAATCTCGAAAAAGCCCCCGCGGAGTGGCGAAGAAGAGGTTCGCTTTACATTCTTTGGATAAAGACAAAACCAAAATGGTCTGTGATACAGAAAGGAAATTAACGCTAGTATATTGCAAAAAGAATGGATGCAACGCGCCGCGATTACCCTGCGATTGCATGTGTCAAAGATGGGTTTGAAGCTCCAAATTATGGGTGCATCAGGATCTAAGATTCACAGCCAATTGATGTTACGATCATGGTAGCAATTAGGCACAGCCGGTGTCAGCCAACGAGGCGTTACACTGGGGTCACTCAACTGAACCACGGGCTTCAAGAGTTCCATCTCACCCCAGGGTCCTTCCCCAAAGCTGGAGAGCAGCGATTCAGGACCAGCCTTGAAGTATTGAGGGAAGACACTCTTCCACCCATCCATGACAACCAGCAAGATTTCTGTTACAAACTGCGACGGCCCGATGTGTCCCCACTTGAACAACTGGCTGCATCTTTCAACAACCTCGGGCGAGTAGAGCCCGATCTCAGGCTCGAGATTAATTGTATCAGCCTTGACCAACGAGCTCGTCACGCGGTACGAACCGCCGTGTCGGGAGCGATCCCGGAGAGCCATAAGTGCGCCCAACGCTCCCACAAGCCCGGTTGTCATATCAGAGATGGGCAGTGGGGGTAGGACGCTTGTCCCATCCTTGAAGCCCAAGGACCGACCCATCACGTACGACGAACCAGACGCCGCATCTCCGATTTGCTGCCAGCCGGGTCTCTCGTGGTAGGGGCCGTCGGGGCCGTAGCAGTTCTCCTCAACATAGACGATGCCCTTGCCACGGTTACCGGCCATCTCGAGAAGATCATTGACACCAAATCCCTTTCTGGCGATTGCGTTGGGGCGGAAGCCCTGGACAAAGACATCTGCGCCCTCGATGAGTCCCCGCAGGCGTGACTTGTCCTCCTCCTTGGTCAGATCGAGATCTATGGTGCGTTTGCCAGCATTGAGGGTGAGTTGCAAGACCTGGGTTCCGAATTAATACGCCATGTTGCAAACGAATCCAAAGAAGACATGGAACATACATTGAGATCCACCAAGCGACTGCAGTTGACACGTATGACGTCGGCACCAAGTGCGGCCAGAGTACTGCCAATCACTGGACCAGCAATGATACGCACCAGCTCTATCACCTTGATGCCTGCGAGTGGCCGCTTATCGTTCGCGACCGTGGCAAAAGGAACGGGTGGAGTTGGGATCGCATGCGACTGACGCGAGTAGCCGACCAGCGGATGCTCTGCAAGTCGTTTTCCCATCAGTGTATCCGCCCACCCTTGCGGCGTAAAGCAGATACTACCACAAAATCCGTTCTTGACGTTGAGCATCTCGAGCTCATCTGCAGTCCACTGCTGGACATGCTTACTGATGTACTCGTAGGCTTCGTCCGGCGTCTGGGCCGGGTACTCGGGATCCATCCCTAGAGCACGCAGAACAGGCGCGGCATCCAGGGAGCCATGAATCTGATACCAAACTCCCGGCGTCTTGGTCTTGTAGATCGCAGTCGACCGTTGTCTCAAAGGCGTTGTTTGCCAACCCTTCTCGAAATCACGCTCGAAAAGGGACGGTAGCTTGCGCGACCGGACCAGTTCAGACATGTCCTTTCCTTCGACAGACGCCGCAAAGATCGTCCCCAGCCAAATGGCCGCGTGATCGGTATTTACCTTCACTGTCTGATCGCGGGCTGCAGTACCGTCGCGATCTTCGACGATTTCGTGGGCCACAACACCACACATGGCATGCAGGGCAGCGGCGACAAGAGGAGCCTTGGTTGGGCCAGGGATAACAGGCAACTCGCAGCCAGTGAAGCTGACTGTCTTCCACAGCTCTAGGTCTTGAGTGAACCCAGGCGTGCGCTTGGCAATATACTCGAAGATGCGACTAGCATCTTGGGGTGCGGGAAGGAAATCCTTATCGACAAAGGTCCCAGGACCGTAAATGTCTGCACTTGGCGTCGTTTCGTGGGAAGCCATCGTGAAGTGTGGTAGAAGGATGCAGGAAAGCGAATGATCCAAGAGTGTTAGCAAGATAAAGCGTTTGTGAAGCAGGGGAGAATCTAGAGACTCAAGGATAAAGTGACTATTAGTATACAGCTATCATTCACTTTCTTTCTCCACAATAGATCCATCAAACCGTTGAACATCGTGGGTCCCCCATCTGAATTCATTCCGATGTTTTAAATTGGCATCCCGAACTCGCGGAAAGTGTGAGTATCGGCAAGCCGAAACCACGGAACCCGCTGGATCTGGCCCAAAGTGGCAACTCGCCCCTGATGAATTATGTCACTCCGAGCAATTACCGGTTGAACGCCGCGTGAATCCCGATCGATGGGACTGCTGGAAGGCCTTTTCTGAAGATCGTCGTCATCAACATCGGGCCCCTTCCGAGGTGGATATTACCCGATTAGGTAATTGAAAAGAGATTCCGTGATTTTAACACCACCAAAGTAGAATCGAGGCTGGTAGACTGCCACACGACGTTGGTGGATATATTAAAGGACAGATACTAAACACTTTTCAGGCTCAATGTGCAGAGCGCAGACTCACAGAACTTTGCAATGTCCTCCTCGATTCAAACCGTGGGTGTGATCGGCGCAGGCGTCATCGGAGCCAGCTGGACAGCACTCTTTTTGGCCAAGGGCCTCAAAGTGATTGTAACAGACCCAGCGCCAGGAGCCGAGGCAAAGCTGCGCGACTACTTGCAGGAGTATTGCTCTGAGGTACCGAATGCCACGGTTGCTCCTGCCGCTTGTCTGAAGAATTACACATTCGTCGAGGACATTGAGCCTTACCTCGGAAGCCTAGACTTGATTCAAGAAGTAAGAGACTGTTCCACAGACCTCATCTGGCACCTCATCATCCATAACTAACAATCATATCAGAATGGACCAGAGAGATTGGACTTCAAACGCCGTCTATTTGCACAGTTGGACGCAAAAACACCTCCTCATATCCTCATCACATCTTCGTCCTCCGGCCTTCCTTCGTCAGAATTTGTCACTGAATGCTCCCACAACCCATCTCGAATCCTCATCGGCCACCCCTTCAACCCTCCTCACTTGGTGCCTCTCGTCGAAGTTGTCCCTCATCCAGGAACAAGTCAAGACTATGTGACAGGTGCATACAATTTCTACAAAAGCCTGGACAAAGACCCGGTGGTCGTACATCAGGAAACGCCTGGTTTCATCGCCAATCGGCTACAGGCCGCCATCTGTGCCGAAGCGTACAGTCTCGTAACACGAGGAATTGTCTCCGCCGAAGATCTTGGTGAGTACTGAATTTCCTCCCCACTGGGATATGCGGGCAATTCTAATGCATATAGACAAAACCGTCACGTCCGGTCTCGGTCTGCGCTGGGCACTGACAGGGCCGATAATGACAAATACTCTTGGGGGAGGGGGAGACTTTACCCATTTCATGGATCATCTGGGTCCGGCGTTGAAATCGTGGCTCGACGATATGGCGGTGAACAAATTTGACTTGGGATCCAAGGAACAAGTGAACGGCTTAAAAAAGAATGTCAATGGGTGGATATCGCAAGTCGACCTGAAAAAGGTTGAGGGAAATCGTGATTTGCTATTAGCTAATCTGGTCAAGGGCAAGCTAGACCAAACAGCGAATCAATAGGATAACTGGGTTATCGACGCTTTTTATGTGACAGGACAGCCATGTTGTGCAACTGCAGATTTTCGATAGGAATAATAATAGACTTACGCGAAGCGGTGGTATCCCTTGACACGATGTTCCTCTGAGTAAAGCCTAGCATTGACTGCGGCGATCTGCCGGTCACTCCTTATGGTCATCGTAAGCAATTCACATCGGCAACTTGGAGGCAGCCTGAGTCTAAACCCCCAACTTGCAGTCCGCGTTACGCCCATCGTAGTCTTACTTCTCGCCAATGCCCAATTTTGAAGGAGACTGAGGTGAATCTCAAGCAGCTACAAAATGAAGCTCTACATTGAAAATTGTTGAGTTAGCGTTGGTACATTTATGGTCATGTCTAGTGCAAGCTGTGTACCGACTGACATACCTTGTTTCCTGAAAGCCTGCTGTTCACTTGAGCAAATTCGTCAAATACATGGGAACTGGGAAACGTCATGGTAGTGTCGCATATTCATCTTCCAATTGGCTTCCTCGCCTTCATCAGCGCACAAGGATCCGTCCGTCATTACGCGTGTGCGTCCTATCTAGCGCTTGTCGGAAAAGCAGCGGACTTGACAGACCGGCGCGGAAAAGGCCCGGATCGACAGTGAAATCATCCAAAACAGCCAAGCTTCTACAGATGATGTGGACCGCGCTCGATCCCAGGCTTCCAACTCGCTGAACGGATATTATGCTTGGTATAACTCGGCTTCAAGCTCCCCGTGCCCCTACAACCCCTCCGGGTTTCCTCCACAATACAGAAGACGGGCCCCCGATTCCCCGGACGAGAATATATGGGTCTGGCAAGGTGGTGAAATGGCATTGATAGCCACATCAGACTCCAGGGAAAAGCGAGGCCCCCTTAATGCCTTCGATTAGAGCTATTCTGTTTTGCCGGAAGTCTTCTCTCCTGCCTCCTCCCCTTCCCAGCACTCATCCATATACGCATAAACAAGTTATTCCAACAATTCATGTTGGGACAGTAATCTCTCCGTCGCTAGTCTGACTAGACGCGATATATTGTTTTTGGTCTAGCGGTTAGTGCTCCGACAATTCATTTATTATACGCCAAATGAAGCCCGCTTTAGGCCGCCGTGGCACCAAGCTCAACATTGGACACATCTGTACGGTCATTCTCCCGGCCTACATCTGCTTCGGTTATCTCATGGCTGTGACATCGGGCATCGAAACTCGGCAGTCATGGGTACACACATTTCCTCAGATGGACACTGTCAATACGATAGGCTCCAAAGAAGCAGAGAACTCTCGAATCAAAGGCACGGTGACGGCAATCTTCAACCTGGGCTGTCTTTTCAGTGCCCTTAGTTGTATAGTCGTGGGCGATATCCTTGGTCGTAAGAGAACGTTCATGCTGGGTCTGGTAATTACAATCGTCGGCTCAATACTCCAGTCGAGTGCATTCTCCTTGCCACAGTTAACCATCGGGAGGTTTGTTGCTGGATTCGGCTTTGGTGGCGTGACTGCTACTGGGCCGAATTGGTATGAGGACCACTCCCATTGTACAAGTTGGATTTTCCCACGCTGATTCCGATTTATACAGGCAGAGTGAGACCGTTCAGCCCCGGTTAAGAGGATTTATTGTCATGCTACAGAGTATCTTTCTGTGTACTGGGCTGGCACTTGCCGGGTGGCTGGAATATGGACTCGCGTTCACAGAAGGATCGGTGACCTGGAGACTTCCTCTTGCAGTTCCTTGTTTTCTCTGTCTAGTATCCCTATGCTGGGCTCCCGTGTGGCCGGATTCAGTACGTTAAACTCCCACCATTACGTTATACGTGAATGCTAATAGGGCAGCCACGTTGGTTGATCAAAGAGGGTCGCATTGACGACGCTCGGAATGTCCTTGCTATGCTCCGCGATGAATCCGTCGACAGCCCCGGTATCGTTCACCAAATCGAAGAAATCGAAACATCGCTTCAGGAAACTGGACAGGGCTCCTTTAAGGATATCTTTCGGAACGGACCGGCACGATTCGCCAACCGGGCGTTCATCGCTGTCTCATTGCAGATGGGGCAACAGATCTGCGGGGCCAATGCGATAACTTTCTACCAATCGACTATATTCGAGACTTATCTTGGTATGGACGGGACTCTATCGTTGCTTATGTCCGCGGTTCTTTTCACATGGTGTGCCCCTCCTTCATTATCGCTTCTCATCGTGAAATTAGTGCTAAGGTAACAGGAAAATGCTAATTGCCCCCATCGGCACCCTGACTATCGACAAGGCTGGACGACGCAAATTGCTACTTATCGCCTTTGGTGGGATGGGCATATGCATGGCCGTGATGGCAGGGTGCATCTCCCAGCCATCCAATACAGCCGCCGTTCATACCGCGGTTGCATCCATTTTCCTTTACGTGTTATTTTACGTTAACGGGTGCATCGGCTTAACGTATCTCTACTGCTCCGAGATCGCACCACTGGCTGTTCGGACACAGATTACCGGCATGTCGACGGCGTCGTCGTGGACATTTAACTTCCTGGTTGTTGAGGTCACGCCTACTGGGTTCAGCTCCTTGGGCTGGAAGTATTTTTTCGTTTATGCAGCCATCAATTTGGTCTTGCTTGTGCCGAGTATGTTCTTGTCTTCATCTTTCATTTGCCTTGGTCATGTGATGCTGATGTCAATAGTGGTGTACTTTTTCTTTCCCGAGACGAAGAGTCTGCACCTAGAGGCCATTGACAATATCTTCCTTGATAGTAGAAACATATTCCAGCCGGTTTCTGCGGCTAGAGATATGAGGAAGCATGGTCGACTGCAGGGTGCGCATGGGAGCTTGCAGGTTGAGGAGAAGGCGACAGAGGAGCATATGGAGGTTGTCTAGGAATACTAGAGAGCTGTCAGGTATGGAGTCACGTACGATGGCTTGAAGTTGGTAACTAGGCCGAAAGAGAACAGGATTTAGGATAACCAGGAATAGAGGAGTAAAAGGTGTAAATAGGATAGAAAGCGGTAGCAGACAATGGATAAGGAGAGCTAGATGGGAAGGCTCAGGGTTCCTGCTTAACGATGATCATTTAGATGTTCCTTTTTGGCCACTATCAGCGCTAGCAAATACAAGGTGGGTGGGAAGTACCACCTTTGTCCCCCAAATTCATCATATTGCCTCTGGCTTTTCCGTGATGACTCCATCAAGCTCTACGACGCACAAGGCTTTGTGTTACTCCTCTAGAACGATAGATTTATTTTCACCGGAAATAATTCGTTGATATCCAGTCAGATCGTTCATTGTAGCCCTACATCCTCGGGTACCTGTGCTGCCCCCGTGATCATATTGCCACTGGCTTCCATACATGGGCTTATTGAGAATTTAGATAGATGCTAGAGTAGCATACAATCGAGCACTTCCCTGTCCTGATCCTAGATCCCTTGACACAGAAAGCTACAAGGCATCTGACATCGCCTGCCATCCATGTTATGTCCCCCTTTCACAGCTAATATGTGCTAAGCCTTTAGCTACGAGCCTAGGCAGATCTACTTTGGAGGCACCGATGTTTATCCGCACGCGGGTTCATTGTTGGCGGAAAACGGCGGATTTGTGACGGAACATTACCCGAGTCATCAGAAGGAGTTTAAGACATTTGACGACGGATACTATGATATGCGTGACTGAGCATGTATCGTTGCAAATGAGAAGCCGTTCGTATAAGATGTATACCTACTGAATTTGTTGGTATGGCTGGTTACACGCCTGACTTGAAATCGCAGTGCGGAACATGCCAAAATGGGAAAAAAAAACGGTATAGAAAGTACGTATAGATAATCTGTGAATTAACTGTGATTGCAGAATAGCGGGCCGCTATTGTAGCTATGTGGGTATATCAAGGAATTGCAAGCTGCTACGGAGTAATATTTGCTTATTCGATCAATTCTAGGTTTTAGTATCCATGATGCTATGTCTACTTGTGGAAATAGGGAAGTTTGCCAGATCTCTTTGCGGGAATCTGGATGGATCTAGGCTGGAATGGCCCGAGAAAGCAGGGATGTATCGGCATAGCCTTATGCATACAGGTCGACGCAGTACCACTTCTCCTCCACATCTTGATCTGACTAATATCCGTTAGTAACACGAAAATTCTATTACTCAGAGTACGCGCGAATATCACCTTCTCAGACTACCAACAATCTTATAACCCACTTGAATATTTGATCGTAATATTCCTGGCGAGCACATCCAAGACTACCCACAAAGTACCTCGGACAGACGAGAAATCCCTCATCATCTTGCCACCAGATACTACATCCCTCTCGGCCGCCCTGACCCAGTCCCACAGAATGCTAT
This sequence comes from Aspergillus neoniger CBS 115656, assembly GCF_003184625.1. Lineage (NCBI taxonomy): Eukaryota > Fungi > Ascomycota > Eurotiomycetes > Eurotiales > Aspergillaceae > Aspergillus > Aspergillus neoniger. Next base: position 26,251 of record NW_020291140.1, on the reverse strand, counting down.
GGCCATTAATGGCACTCTGGGACGACATCTACACCAAGTTGAAGCAAGGAGGGATTCCTCTGTCGGACACATCCAACCAGGGCGCAGGCGGGATTCTTAATGAACACATTCAGGATGATCGAAGTAGGTCAACAGTAAACGAAAATAACTTCGACAATTTACGAAATGGGATATAGTAGAGCTACCTTACGACTCGTGACATGTCTAAATAGGTACGCCCATTCCCGGGATCTCCTTTTGATGGTCAACAATTTCCATGATCAGATCGCTCGGCCGATCATTGATATTGCACATAACATGGGTGCGCATAACGGTATATTTCGCCAGTGTCCCGCAACAAAGCCCCAAGATTCGTGGGGCATTTCTACGCCGAACCTTAGACCCTAGAATCTGGAGAGACTCTTGTATCTGAAGCTCCATGCTCTTTCAGATAGACGTGCGTTCGAGGAAACCCTGGGCATACTCCAATCTCCATGCAAGCTATCAGGGCGCCCTTCAGCGTGTAGATATTTTCAGCACCTAGGAAAGCCTATCACTCCTATTCATCGGACCACCGCTCTCTCATCTGCGGTGTGATACTAGGAACTGTGTATACAAACTCTACCTCCAGCCAACAATCCCAGTCCCAATCGATCCAATCTGAAAATGCATATAATTTTGCTTTAGCATCCTTCCAACAAAGAAGAGGAGAAATATAATACCCCAAAAAATTATTCAGCTGCATTACAAGAAGATCATCTCGTCAACAGTTGAACAGAGCATGTCCAAAATCAATAAATATTATCTGAGACTGGCTATCCACTGCAGATCTAATAAGAATATTCCATGACTCTAGATTAATAAGCTAGATATTCTTTTCATAGTTACAGCTTTCAAGATTGATAACTGTTTTCATAATATATTAACAGGTAGACTAAGAGAATAATACTAGTTTAATATCTGCTATAATAGTTCTCTGAATATATTTAATAAGAATTATTTTAATTATCTGTTTACATGTTGAATCAACAGGTAAATCTAAGGAATATAATCTATTATATTTCAGAATACCATGACCTTGGAAATTGGCAAGGGCTTTATATATATTAGCTTCATGGGTGTAGTATTTATCCATACAAAGAAATAGATTAAGATAATCTTTATTATTATTAAAATAAAGCAGGTTATATATCTTTACAACAAGTTCTGCACCATTCTTTGGAAGTGATTGAGAGATTAACATAATTAATCAGACAGTGAATACTTGCGAATTATAGCCATCACCCTTTTTTAAAAGCTTAAGTATTTCCAGGCTAACAGCATCATTTCCTTTACTTCCAGGTAACAGCGGTCGCTGAAGACATCATTTAACTGGACTCATTTACTTTCTTTCTAGTTTGTCACTTTCACTACTCGTGCAACAGCCTCTGGTAACTAGCATTGGAATTGAGACATTATAAGACTCTGCAGTGAACCTCCATCCAGTAGTGTATGGCACCGGAGGCTTGGGGAGCTCTGTAGATAGGATATCGAACAAAGATACATTTTGCTGGAGATAGATCATGGTCTAATTAACTTGCCACTGCGGTTTGTCTTGATCTAGTCTGAAGCCCCTGATCGAAGACAATTTGCAACGCACACTGTGGCCTTTGGAGAGGAACGGGAACCCGGGGGTTCGCCCCTGGCTCGCCCGCCGGCTTAATGACTTTCCAAGCGCCGTTCCAAATTCTCTGCAAGTTCTGTCACAAAGGCAGTAACAACCAATGATTTAGTGTTACTTGTCACACATACTCGTGGTGTGCCTAATATAATGACACCAACCACCTTGCACAGGTAGCCGCCATTTACTCAAGGTGTGCATGTAGTCTAATAATAGCCATCCCCGGTGCTTGACAAGAATACTCGATAATAAATTGCTCGGGGTGCCACTTCAACATTGTGAAATTGAATGTAATCATAATCATTAGAAAGCCTCGAAGTTTGCCTGAATACCTCGGGTCGAGATATCCTCGTTTGACCTCCAATATACATATCCCTAGGTTCCATTATTCAGTTATCATGAATCCTAGCTCGTCAGCAATTGTCACGGCCTTCAATAAAAAACTACCAACCAAAATAACATATGCATATAGTAAAACATACCGCTTTATTCAAAGTACAGCTTCCTCTACAATCAAGTCAGACCCAGTTACAGTCTATTTTAAGGAGGAGATTAACACTTATCACAGATTATTTAATCACTACTTCCCAAGAATTGGCGCTGGTAGTCTATTGAACGCCCGAATACCAGTACTAAAATAAACACATCTACTGGAGGCTGAAACCAATGTCCTGCAGCTAGCCACACTGCAGCTTATCCATTCTGTCAATATTGCACTGCAGCAGACATGTCCTAGAGGGACTCAAATTATTTATTGTACTGAGTCCACTATAAGTAGTACAAGCCACCTTAATATCAAATGGTCTTTATACAACACATAAGATACTCTATTATCTCAGCTTACTATCCTAGAGATCAAAAATACAAACATTATACATAAAGATGATTTCCAGCGCGCCGCCGTCAACAAGCAGAACTTCCAAGCTAAAACGGCAAGGGCTATAGATACAGAAAGCCTAACACTGCTTCAACACAATGCCGTTTAGCTCTCAAAACAAGCTCACAAGTACTTAGAACATTGCCCGTATGTAGCAATCTTCAACTACAGTACAATATTTCTATTCAGTTTTCTGTGGCAAACAACAAAACCCGTATGTAGGTTCTACTTCAATAAAAGCAGGCGCACATCAGGCATGACTTTCCGTCGTCTCCTTTTTGCCTTTGTGGTTTGTGTATTAAAGGATTATGAAGCACGAATGTCACAGAAGCCATAGATCTTCCAATAGTTACTGTTACAGGCCTTATAATATCACTTGTTGATTTCTTGTACTGCTATTGAGCTTTTGTATATGCCAACTCCCTGATTTTACATGCCTGCTTGCTTCTAAGAGCTTACCGAAGAGTATTACTTTGGAAAAGAGTGTAAATAACATATGTTGTGCAGGAGGACCTACCATTTGCTCTGTAATCCACAGGTCCCATTTTCATATACAGTAACAGCTACTGAAAGCCCTTGGCCGCGAACAAAGACAAATAACGCAATGGGGAAAGGTCGCATGGGGGTCTCCTGCGAACAAGAGATTCAACCAATGGCATGGGTACTAATGATGTGTACACCCCTACACGCACCATAAGAGATAACCTCTGGCCAATAATGGGAGCTGATTCCACTTCATATCAACTACCTAATAGCATAATCCTGACCCCTGCCCATAGTAAACATAAATAGGTAGACACTTACCCGCAGGGCTGGAGATGGCTGAGATTCTGCCAGACCACATGTACGCTGTGCTTTCCATCACGATGTATTGAAGAAAAGATTAGTCCCTTGTACTGTGCTTTTGTTTCTGGAATATATTTAAGTGCTGAAGCAATACCGGCCAAACAGCCTGTGTGCTATAATCTCCTACTCCAAGAATAGCATATTGATAGGAAGGGTGGACTGACTGGACTGGGATGTGGTGAGAAAACTGTATATAGATAGAAGAAGAGGGAAGTGAAGAAAGGTATGTTCATGAGATATCCTTATACAGGCTCTCAGATCTTGGCGTCCTCGCAATCGACCTGCAACACTTCAACGACTGCTTCCTGGTTCAATCTAGGAGTGGCTCCATAATTGCGAAAATTGCTTATGTTAGTTAACGAGATATGAGGGAGTGTCCGTGTCTCTCATGCTACTACAACAATAAAGGTGTTGATGGCGAGAGGAGGGGAAACTGATGGTTGACTCCTAATAATGTTATGCGCCCTATCCTGATCTTCTGTAACTTTGGGCTTTACTATCTTAATTCATAATTGTGGATATGATATCCTTGTAATCTACTTGTGATAGACAGATGAACATGATGAGTGCTTCGAAATATATACTTATTATTATTTCAAGAAATCTGTTACCAGATAAATATTCTTCTTTCTATCTAATTGATGTTTTATGCGGGTAATCGATTTACACTGGCAGTATTTTTTATTTCTAGTTAGTAGCTCCTATACTTACACTATATTTAAATTGCATTTCAAGTCCGCTACATGAAAGTATGGATTCCCGTGAATAGAAAGTTAAAGAAGTGATAATAAAGACCATATCATGCTTTAAGCAGTTTCATAATGATGCAAGTATGAATATAAACCTGATGCAGGAATTACAAGAAGGTCTACACTATCACCAGTATAAAGCCACTCCTGCTTGTTCTTATGTTCATCTTTTTCCCTTATACACTCTCCAAGGGTAAGCTTCTGACCAGCAATGGAAACTCCTTCTATTTCTTACTCTGATTGCTATCTGACTGCAGTGGCCAGTACTCCTCTAGAATAACTTTTATTTCTTTAAGTATATGGATGGACCTGATATATCCAATATTATTCTTGTATTATAGCTGCTATGCGACTCGTCCAACCTCTGTATTATCCACTAGCATATCCTAATTGATGTAGAAGTCCTTTCGTGTGACGAGAAATGATTGACTGAGTTGCCGAACTATATGTTCTAGTTCCTGTACAAAGACGTCTCCTATGGCGAGTTTCATGTGCATGTTTTTGATCCTACGTGTCCGCTGATTAAAGAAGATAAGGTTAAAGATCTCTGTGACGAGACGTTCGTCGATGGCGGAGTTGATGAGAATTTCCCGGAGGCACGCAGAATTAGGCAGTTCATTCCTCAGTGGTGTATGTTTAGGATTGCAGTCAAGATCAAGAAAAACGGTATGAAGGCGCGAAAGTTGCCTAAGGGCTTTATAAATTTCATACTCCTTAGTATTACCCTGTGAACGCTGAAGTGGTATATGGAGTTCTTCTAGCTGTGGGCACAAGTTTGCTATTAATCGAACGTGTTTGCTGTTGGAGATGGGATATTTAAGCCCTTCTTGAGGTGTTTGTCGCTGCTTATCGGAGGCCTCAATACTTAGGCCTGCTAATGTGTTGTGGTGGGAGATAATGCGGCTTAAAGAGATGAAGCTCTGCAATCCCCTCAGATACAGAAACTGCAGGGGTCTGAATGCTCGCACAGCAGATATCATGTTTTTAATATCCCATGTAGTATTCTCAGAATCCACGTCCCAGAGGATCTTTATTTGCTTTTTCCAGGGAAGTATATTGATGTAAAGAAGTTCTAAATGGATTATAATCGAGGCGGCTTTGATCAATATTGCTGGCTTGGAATGGACTCCCATGTCAAGAGATCTGAGATTGGAGAGGTTGAGTATGGTCGAGATATTGAGAAGGATGTGCTCATGCGGGTTGTGAGGATTATAGTTGATGAAAGCTAAGGTCTCTATGCTGGTAGTGAATGAGGGTGGTTTTGTATTTAGACTAAATTCCTGCCACTCTTTCTTAACCTTGGTGATGGGGTTTTTATCTCGGCCGTACATATCATGGATCAGCAAGTGTTTAAGATTAGGAGCCATACAGACAAAGCGGAAGGCCTTGTTGTTGTAAACCTAGCCCTGCTTAGCATTCCTGTCTAGTGTATAGACTGCATTTATGGTATGAAGTGCGGGGGACCGCAGGATGTTAAGGTCAAAAGGCTGTTTGAACTTGTTACCAACGCAAGGGTGCGAGTGTTCTAGACCCGGTAGATCAAGGGTTGGAGACTGAGGAGTCTATGTATCCAATCGGCAGGCAGGGTGTAGCTGTTGAAGGGTCTGATAAAGGCAAGTAGGAAACATATTCTGCATGGCGTAGCTGAGTAGCCGAAGACACTTTATTCTTGAAAGGAGGCTAATGATCGGCTCCCAGTCCTGCTGCTGGTAGTAGGAGACAGCTAAGTTGAGGAATCTAAGAGAGAGGCCTCTGGTTTTCAACAATGAGTGCTGGATGAGGGTGTCTGCAGTGGCTCAAGGATTGAAGAGAACAAACTTATTTGCCTAATTATTATTTTGCCAAAGACGCTTGGCTGTTTTAGTCTCCAGCTATGGCTTCTCAACATAAACAAGTTCGAAGGTTCGTGCATACTGTAGGTACTGGCGACCAAGGCCATTGGTGTGAAGCTCAGACATGGCATTGAGAAGATCTGTGTGGTTGAAGAATGTAACTTGAAGATTACGGTAGAGTTCCGCAGCTGCGAGATCATGCCAACCTTGGCATGTTTGACTTAGAGCGGCCAAATCATGCCACGAGTTATTGATGACCTGTTATTCTCTGAGTTTATGTTTGTGTAGTTATCACCATCCCATCCATGCACTTACACACAGGCAAATCAGCTGTTGGACTTCCACGGGTAGGCAATCTAGGGTGGGAATGATGTTTGGCATAGTGACTGAAAAGATGGCAGTGAGACCACATGTTTAGAGAAAGTTGGTTGTGCAGTAGTAAGCAGGGGTACACACAGTGAACCACGGTTTTAAATGCTGCTAGCCAAGATTCTTAGGAAGACTATTAAAGTTTCCCCCACTGACTAAAAGTTGGCTCGCTACTTCTCTGAGATATCCCGGATTGTTAAAAGGAGATGAGAAGCTCTAATTTTTCTGTACGGAATATGAATTTGGTCTTCACCACGGTGAATCTTCCGGAGTTGGTAGAGGCTGTACCACTGAAAATTCGTTTGAAGATCATTATATTGATTTTTAGAGAGGTTTAGAGCATAGCCGTTGAATTAGTATGTATATCTGACTTCTCACTGATTCATATGTTTCCTGGTTTCATGTTCAGATACTATTGGAGAAGTCTCCACTGTCTTGCTGTGTCCCTTCGGCATTAATAGCAATACATGCTCTCTAGATAAACAAGGAGTATGGTATCCTTAGAAAAGTGACTTTATTTGCACTTCCAGCCATGATTTACTGGATCGGTTGTTGAATGAGTGGTTATCAATTAGTCAGGAGCTAATTTATCTAATGATGTGCAAGGACTATTATAATAGGGAATAGCAAGTTGATTACATTGATCCAAGGAGTGCAATTAGGGGTGGTAAACGGGGTTCCGCCGCTTTCACGCCTCTGCAGCACCTCAACCACTGCTTGCTGATTCAATCTAGCAGCCAGCTGAATAGCTGTAAGTCCTCTACTGTCTCTCACATTCTGGTCGGCTCCTTTGCTAAGGAGGTAGTGTACCACATCCACTCTTCTGAGCTCAGATGCCCGGTGCAGAGGTGTTCCCAGTGATATAAAACATAAAACTGAGAAGGTTGGGAGGTCCTTGTGCACAGGAGTGTTCAAAGGCGCTCCCTTTTGAATCAATATTTCCAACACTTCAATAGTGTCAGCATCGCGTTGAACAGCATGATGAAGCAGCTGGCCTGGCTGGATATTCTGGTAATAATCCAATATTAGGCGGATAGTGGAAATGGGGGCTCTTTCCACAGCCTATGAAAGCGGGGAAACGTCTATGGATGTATGTTTATTGGGATCGGCACCATGATCTAAAAGCTAAGATACCATCTCTTCGTTTTCTATAGTAATTCTAGGAGGGATTAATAGGACGTTAAATCGCGGAAGATTGGAGTACGGATGTATCCTAGGATGGGGGGTTGGGTCTCGCATATTGGCTTGTTGATATCCAATCCTTTTTCAATAAGGAAAGCGAGCGTATTCTTGGATCTGTACCTAGTTGTGCTCTGTGCATAGATTGAATGTGTGGGAAATCCATGATCCATGAGTGCCTGCATGAAATCCATGTTGTCTTGTTCTACAGCCTGCTTCATGATAATACTAAAGTCATTTATATGGAAGTTCTCCGACGATGATTCTGCCGAGTTGAGGAGGTCGCGGAATTGTTGGATATCATTAATAAGGTATAGTTCTCTTGCTCTCAGAAGGATGTCCCGAGAGGTCTGGCCTGGAACTTGATAAATCTCACTCCAGGTGGAAGGCGAGGCCGAACTTGAAGTAGGTTGTATGTTCATAACTGTTTGAGGTTGTCAGAGTCTCTGTGAAGAATATATTTATGGAACAGTCGTAAGTAGTTGGAGTTTAGCTCGGGTGGCTGGCGCGCATGGTGCATTTAAACTAATGGCGAGTCACTATACTGAAAGGTGACACAATAGCCGCTGATGTACATCTGCTCACGTGGCCGGCGCTGTATATATAGATTATTCCCGATTTTCCGAGCGCGCAGGGGACATGCGATCCAACTTGTAATCCGCGTCGGAGTATGCCTGGCTACGAATGTAGAAGTTCCACATTGATTGGTCCTACTTGAAGAACACAAGGCATATCCCGGTGATATAGCGTTCTTAGCACTGCGCGAGAGTATAAGTTGGTGGGTTCATAGGTGCTTTTTGGGGAGGGAGTGGTTGTATACTAAGATACCAAAAAGTCCTAATTGGTCCCTTAAGCAGAATATTGAAAATGTCGCAATTAGCCCGTTGGATGCGTGCTCACCCGGCAAACGTGGTTGTTGTGCCGATGAATGCTGTCAGAGTGGTTTCACCATATGAAATGTTTTGCTATCGGCACAGAAGGGCTTGGAGCATGCTCTGCCATTGTAATAGCATCGTCCCGTGGTGCTATTTTTGCTCATATCTCGCCTCGCCCGACAGCATCAGTATCTGACCCATATGCCGGGGACAACAATATTTGTCGGTTGATGGGAGAAGTGACCGCCTTATACATGCGTTACCGCGATGAATACTTTTCCAGCCATACAGATACACTTGCTGTAGGTGCTCTGTATCAGGGTGCGATAGCCCTGCCTGACCAAGTGCAAATTATGCATTCAGCACTTAGTCGCTTGGGGCCGAGTGTGTGGACTTATGATGTACCCGGAAACTACACCAACCCGGGACAAGGAACTGTGCTCGCCATCGGTAACCGCGGGCTCACCTCCCTTGAACTCCCCAACGATGGCCGCGCTCGTATTTACGTTGAGGACCAGCAATATGTTCCGCGGCCGCCGTCCTGATATGGTATGCTGGAATTGTCTTCCCATGGTGATAGATTATCCCGGCCTTTGCAATCCGACCATAATGGCAGTCTGTGACATCATAAGGATATTCCTATCTCTCTCACTATAGTTCCATGCACATACCGCGAAAATAAACACATAGCATTCAAAAGTATTGTATAGCCCAATGTTTTTAGAAGTTATATTAAAGTAGCGTGAAGAGAGGTAGAGTGTATGCTCCCTTCGTCCTGAAGTGTTTACTGTAATAGTATGGCTAACAGCCAGTAAATCTATAGTTGCTCATCACCCAATGCCAAAGTGGTACACGCCCTACTCTTTCGTTGCGAGAATCAGAAGTACCCAGAACAGGAAACACAGTAGCTAGTATCACTATTTCCTCCCTATAAGAGGAAGAGGGGATGTGAGATTGGATGACAAAGAATGTCTATCGGAATCACAAACCTGGCCGCCGATTGAAGACTTACCAACCAGAACAACCCCCAATTATGAAACATTCACTCATGACATCTCCAATGTTACTCCCGATCAGCGGCCCAAACAAATGTTATTCAATGACAGACAGGCCTAGTGCTGCACATAAGTATCTATAGTGCATGCATAGTATAGATCAATTAAGAGGTAGAGCGTTCCAGAAGATAGAGGCACAGCTGCGATCGAGACTGTGTTATCACTAACAGCTGCAACGCTGGTACGGCTTCACCCATGTTCCAATCTGTCACCATTTTACCACTTAGCTACCATGAAACCAGACATAAACGCCTCCTAACGACACGTAGATTCCGATGGGTATCTGCATACGATGAGAGAGATGATGATCTATGATACATGGCGACATTAGCGAATATTTCCTAGAAAGTGCTAGTATTATATATGCAGGATGTGGGCATTGTCATAACTTATAGGGAGGGGTCGTGTATTTTAAAGTATTGTGACGGGAGATACCCCTTTAAGGACTAAGCAGAGACATTCAGTTTTCTCGGGAAAGCCAGTAGAGGCTACCTTACTATGGTGTGCACCGAGCTTAGCAGACCAGAGTGTTGCATACCAAGGCATTTAAAAAATATGCCTTGCATGACCTTTCTCCCCATAGCCTCACCACATATCCGACGCCAACATATAACCGAACAACTCCTGGACACCCCCGGTTGTAAATGCATAGCAATATGGCTCTCCATGAGTAAGACGGCTTGGTGTTGTAAACCTGATGCAAAGGGAACAAGGAATACTCGTATTCGAAGTCACTACGGAAGTCTAGACTTCTGAGAGTTTGTGGCGTATTTGTCATCTCGGATAAAATGACGCGATCAAATCAACTCTGACTTGAATTAATTATTCAAAGAGTTCCGCCCGCACATACCTTTCCTCTCATAGTGCTTCTAAGGATGTAAACTTATAGTAACCTGGATTGAGTACGAGAAAATCTGAGTCAACTGAGACATAAAGGGGATGGCCATCCCCGCCCTCCAAGGCTGGCACCCCGGCGAAGTCGCCATCCAACGCCAACTGGGCTACGCGACCGCCGTATCATCTCATTGGACTGCGGTCGAAAACCAGCTTCGTGAACAACATCAAATATTCCACACCTCGAATTTGCCGTTCATTCCACTCACGACTACCGATGCTGATGGACGGCCCTGGGGTGGAATAGTTGCAGGATCGACGGGAACTGTCGGGTTCGTAGACAGTCCAGGTTTAAAGTCGTTGGTTTTCCGAGCACGATTATGGGAGGGCGATCCAATATTATCGACCCTTCAGGGGTGGACATCATTGAAAGATATCAACAATCACCAAATGGAAGGCAGAATATCGGAAAAGAGGTCATTGACCGCTGGGTTGGGGATCGAATTTCCGACGCGGAGAAGGAATAAGTTTGCGGGGAAAATTTACATGGTAAAGGCGATGTCACACCACGATTATATATTTGAAGTTGAGATTACTGAGGCGCTGGGGTAAGAGGCTCATCCCAACATGGTCAAGGCCAGAACTACCGGTACTAAGGGTAATCACAGCAATTGTCCAAAGTATATAAATGTGCGTCAACTTGACCCGTTCCCGTGGGCGAAACCATACCTCGCTTACCAATCACTGCATATGGCACCAACGGAGAAGCTACCTGCGGAAGTGATTGATATCATAGAATCCGCCGACACGGTCTTTGTGGCAACAATACACAGACCTGACGCTACCTCCGCAGCAATGTTTCCCGCACACGCGGGCATGAACTCTCGTGGCGGCTTACCCGGGTTTCTACGGGTGAAGCCATCGGACCGACGCAGCGTTGTCCTGCCTGATTACTCTGGTAACAGATTCATGAATAGTCTTGGCAATATCGAATCAAGCGGATTAGCAGGGTTTACGATCATCTCTTTCACAACCGGCGACATCCTGTATTTGACCGGTGCGGCAAGGAATTTTGTTGGGCAATCTGCTCTCCAAATTATGTCTAAACACGCAATAATTACTGTTCTTGAAACCACCGGATTTACGCTTGTTCGGAACGCACTACCCGTGAGACAGCGCAATGGGACGGAAGTTGGGCGCAGTCCCTACACACCCAAAGTCAAATATTTGGTCGGAGAACGACATGCAGATGCGACTGGTACACAGGGGCACAAGGCAAAACTAGAAAAGGGGATGCAACCGTCAGATGACCTGGCCGTTATCAGGTTTAATGTAGTCCCTAAGGACGGCATTCAGCCGTTAAGGATCCGACCAGGCCAAGCTATAGTGCTAGATTCCATGGACTGGATTGGTCCACCGCAGTACCAGCATATGGCGGATTCAGCACCTGGGTCGATTAATGATGACCGTGTGCGAACATGGACAGTATCTAGCGCACACGAAGATACCGATGTCACATGGTTTGAATTAACAATGCGGGAGATGATGGGTGGTGTCGTGACAAAAGCTCTGTTTGATGTCTTGAGGAATTCGCCGCCAGATAGATGGGATTATGCTATTCCTCTTGAGGGAGATGTTGTCACAGATATTGTGGGTGTAACAGGGGATTTTGCATTAAATAAAAAGGAGGTCAACCTGCTGCTAATTGCTGGAGGAATCGGGATCACGCCCATTCTAGCCATACTCAAAGCACTGGGTGCACGCGAGAACACCCCACAAGGTGACATTGTGCTTGTGTTATCAACAAGAGAGCCGGATGTCATGCTTACACTCATCGAAATGGCTTTGGATAAGGTTTCATCGGCTGTCAAGGTAAAAATAGATCTATTCACCAGCCACTCTGTTAACCTAAATACCCGAACGCCAAACAAAAGATGTACAAGCATCGCTATATATAAAGGTCGACTTGGACAAGAATACTGGAAAACCAGCGCCACAGACAAAGACGTGTTCATATGTGGACCCAAGGCCTTCGCAGATACTGCTGTGGATGGATTACAGTCCATCAGTGTGCCAAACGAGCTAATTCAGCGGGAGGGATTTTATTAAGCTCTATAAATCGTATCGTCGAAATATGTGTATTCGGACCTGTTGATATGGTATGGAGTCAACTGTATGGGTGGTCTTCAAACAAGACCGAAAGCAATATATCGCGCCCAGTCTAATTACATGTAAAGAGCAATACCTAATACTATTTATGAAGGCGAGTCACTCAAGAAATGATGCCAGTGGAATTATTATATAGGATATCTCCGACAGGTGTTTGAGTGAGGTAGAACTGGTCAAGCTCGCCAGGAAGATCTAGACCTTCCTGACTTCAGCAACGGTAAGGAGTCGACCGCCTACTTGATAATTTTAGAGCTGTAATGGCTTCAATTTCTGCCACAACCTGCCCTTCGAACTGTGCTACAGATGCCGGGGATATACGATTGAGAAAGTGGGGGCTTATACATGAGCGTTTCAGGTCTCTGCAACCATTCTATTACCGCCTAGAACTTGTGGTAGATAAGTAAGGTATATCACCAGTCACGTACAGTAGTATTGTATGACCATGGTGGAACATTATATGTAGATATATGGCTGCAGATAAGCACTGATTCCTCATCGCAAGGTAGCCAAGCAGAGAATACACAGACCTTTCAATCTACAATTTTTTATTATGACAGACTTTGTAAGGTAGTCTGGCTGCTCAGCAAATTCTCTCTCTAGTATCAAACTGTATCTGCCTGACATGAACATTAAACTATTTCATACCCTCCACAATTCCCAATGAGCGGCTACATATATTGACCCAGGAAATCAATAAGCGCAGCATCGACTTCATGGTGGTGCCTATAATTCAAATAATGAGCGCCTCCTTCAACCACTAGTAGCTTGGAATCTGGGCTGTTGGGGAGGAGTTTCATCTCATCCTCGGCGTTCCGGACACTGTATATCGCGTTCTTGGTTCCATAAATTCTTAACACTGGACATTGAATGTCAAAAAGACGGCCATGTAAGCCATCTCTGTCACGAAGGTTAAGTACGCACATGCGTGCGCGCCTGTGACCATCATCACCAGACCAGACCCTCTGGAGCGTTTCAACCCAGAAGTCGTAGTCTTCGCTTGGTATGTCATTGAACCCAGGTTTGAATGTCAGTTCTGCCAATGCATCTGAGGGTTGGAACAATGGCATACACTCAATACATTGTAGATCCTCAATGTTTAGTATTAGGATCTCTTTAACATGTCAGCAGCCCAGCTTAATAAAGCAAGCAGTCTCCGCATCCAAAGAAGTCCCAATTAGAATAATACCAGCGACCTGCTCTTACTTTAGTCACTACTACCTAGTAACGTAACTCCCGGCCGCGCCGGCCACCCGCCCGCACCGGCCACCCCTAGTACACCGCCCTAGAATCATTGTATTACTCATTGCTAATTCACTGCCTTTGATAGAAAGAGTGGTTGCATGTAGAAACGTGTTGGGCGGTATACTGGGTGGCCGGTGCGGGCGGGTGGCCGGCGCGGCCGGAAGTTACGTTAGATCATTATCTCAGGAGTTACTAAGTCAGTGTATAGATTACGAGACACAGTTATATTTTAATAACTTTATCCTCAGCCAAGTAATACTTTGCCAGCTTAATGGCAGTAGGTATCTTCAGAATTACGGGTAATATGGGTCCACACTTCAACATGTTGTTCTGTATCCATGGCTGTATAGATTGATAGTTCAGATTAGGCATTTTCTCTGTACTCTCTAAGATTTCAAATAGGCTGTACTTGTTATGATGGTGAATTGATTGACTTCTTAGATAGAGTTAATCTACTGAAGTACCACGGCCGTGTGTTGCTGTCGCGTATGCGCCTATCTTAATAGTATATTATGTTAGGGTGTATTGAAAGTGAACGAGATGCCTGTAATTATAGGTAATTATAAAACTACTTGATTATCTGGATACTTAGTACTGTATACTACATGAAAAATACAGCTTCAAAAATAGTTATGCGCGCCACAAGCATAGCCTCCTTATAATCAAGAACTTGAAGAATGTAAGGGGCGTGATTCAGTCAAGATATGGTGCTTAACAGGAAGATAAATGTATAACTTTATGAAATATATCTAAAAGTAAATGTACTTAATTACTAACTCTTCCTGTTATTCTAGCTAGATTATAATAATCATACCATTGTTGACAAATTCGCAGGCTTCAAGATATCTCATCAGCAGATTCTAATATATTTATAGAGAGGCGACACAAGGCATTACTCCTACTTTGTGTTTTAGATAATAACTTGCTGTGATAGATACCAAGTAAATTGAATATTGATTTGAAGCTCGTGCCCTGTTCATTATATGTGTATAGTTACCTACAAATAGGGCATTTAGGATATAGTATATATCGAGTCTCAGTGGTTAATAGGTACCCGGGGGATTAAATATTTCTAATCTGTTCCTCCGCATCAATATCAATTAGGCCCCAGCTTGGTAGGTCCTCGGAGGTTCAGAATCACCAAGCCCTATTGATCTCCCCACTATGCCATTCTCCAACCCCCCCCCACTCAGGTACATCAGCTTGAAAGCAATGCGGGTGCTCTGTTTAATGGCAGATTTACATCCTCGGGCACTGTCGGCCATACGTCAATGCCGTCCAGCAAAGCTATATCAAGCCCACCAGCCTGGTGCATAAGAACATGACAATGTAGGAGAAAAGGTCCCGGGTTCTCCACATGATATCGAATAGCGAGCCAAGACCCACCCTCTCGAGAGTTGGGTGTCGGATATGTATCCCTGATCTGCGGTTTCACGAAGTTGAACTTTTCTGGGATATGTTGAACTGCGTCGGCCACGGAGGAGTATGTCCATGGGCCTGTGCCCTCTCCAATCACAAAGAACTTGTTTGAATGCTTATGCAAAGGATGTTGAGGTTCGTCTACTGTGACGTTGAATATGATATCGATCCACGTGTCGTTGTATGTTGGGAGAGTATATTGAACAGGTATTGAACTGATGTTATAGAGCACAGGGGTCGATAGATGCTCTAGTGACAGCGGATAGCTGTCATTTCCCAGTACCCAGCGATATGATGCGTTGTACATATGAATGTTCAGGATATATGTGCGGTCCACGTCCGACGCTGGTGGTATTGGCGGAAATGGGACCAGGTTACTTTCATCCAGGATCGATGTTTCCCGCGAGACAGCCGTCCCTATCTCCGTGATGTATGGCTTTGATATGGAGTTCTGCTCAATCGCGGCTTGGTATGACAACACTGCAGTCCCGTTGATGATCTGATTTGCGTAGCTATTTGCAACCCGAACAGTGTAGTTACCTGCAGCCTGGTCGAGTTTGGCCATGACGGAATACCGGGCCCCAATATGAATCGTCAGTGCATGGACAAGTACCGGCTCCACATATCGACCATCAACTGCGTAAATGTATAGCGGATGTTCATCAACCGAAAATACCAGCGAAGAACTTCCGGCAATGTTTATCAGGTCGTAGCTAACGTACCGCCAGGCAGGATCTATCGAGAACACCTGGGTCTCCCCACCAGCTGGCGTACAGCCTTGGTAATATCCTTGAGGAATATTACTTATGTTGAAGGGAAAGAAACCCAGACGTGATGGGATTGGAGGCAAACAGCTAATAATCACTGAGTCAATATACATAGTCGGGTTGAGTGAGCGGAGAAAACCACCGGCACAATCAGGAACTTACCCCATGTCGGACATATTTCCCCCTTTCAGTAAAGCTTTCAGTTCCGGTCGGGTGAGCTCATTGATTTGCTCCTGCGGTGGGCAGTACGTAGAACCCTTGCCGTTCACGAGTATGGAACTAGCGCAGTAGCTTTCAACTCCAGACTGTTCCTCTATATACCAAATCTCGTCCGAAGTGAAACGCCGCCAATCGGAGAGAATGACCGGCTGGGTATTCTGCTCCGCCTCCCTGAGAAACTCCAACTCCACCTCGTCTGTGGTGATCAGCGAGAATGGCTTCTCGATGTTGTCGGCGGGCTCGATGTAGATGGCGCCATAAAGACCATCGTCTATACGGGCCGCTTCATGAGAGTGGTAAATATAGGTACCGTAGTCGTCCGCTTTCCAGGCGTATAAAAATTGGGTCCCTGGCCCGACAGGTAATTGAGTAAGACCGGGAACTCCGTCAGACCAAGGGGTGCCTTGCTGTCGGATACCTAGAAGGCGAGGAAGTCTGTCAGAACAGAACACTGGAGGAGGGTTTCACAGGACAACTGACCATGGAAATGAATGGTAGTTGAGAAAGGCATATTGTTAGTCACCATGACCTCTACATTATCTCCCTGCTTCAACCGAAGTGGGGGGCCGGGGAACTGGCCGTTAATGAGAACGGCCTTTCGGGTGATCCCAGCAACTTCGAGTTCCTCCCACGTGAGTGTAAGATTATATTCAACCACCCGGCATGATGCCCACTGGAAGAAAATGAATAAACTTGCCAAACCAAACTTCCCGTGAGGTATCCACATGTTGTGACGTTTCGTTATTGTTCCGTCAATTTACCAAATTGTAAGCATCCGACCAGCCATTTATAGTTATAGTCTAGTATATTGACTGCCCCTTTAACGCATTCTAGGTTATCTCTGTCCCCTATAGTATGAAGGATGCGACGCACGTATAAGAATCAGTGCGCTTAGACCAGTCTGTGGAATGCATGATGAACTATGTGCTGATATCAAACAGGCTAACTTGTTTTATCATGGAAGATTCCCGGGCATCTTGTTCGATTTGAATTCCTTCCAGTCGTCTAACATACCCAGTGAGGCCAAGGAATGTCTTTAGCTTCCACGACATCTGTAGGATTTAGAGAGTTGTCAGTTTAAAGCCACTAGACGTCCCTTGTTTGAGCCAAGGTAGAATATGATCACGAGTACACTGGTGGGGAGGAGTGGCCTTCACATATTCTGTTATTGATGTGAGCATAGTCGGTCACTAATTTTATATACGACTGTATCAACCGGTAAATAGAGATAGAGATATCTGCGCACCAAATAG
Source organism: Aspergillus neoniger CBS 115656 (assembly GCF_003184625.1). Classification (NCBI taxonomy): domain Eukaryota; kingdom Fungi; phylum Ascomycota; class Eurotiomycetes; order Eurotiales; family Aspergillaceae; genus Aspergillus; species Aspergillus neoniger. Next base: position 8,927 of record NW_020291140.1, on the reverse strand, counting down.
GACAAGAGTCCCTGGATATTTCCTAAAGCAAGGCAGTAGCTATCAGACTCCTTCCTAATGCTGTTTAATATGGGCTATTTTTAGGTACAGTGGATCGGGACCCACCTAGTGCCACAAACCTAAATTTTCCGATATACATACCAGGATTGCCCGGTATTTCTCTCCCCTTTATGTATTTATTTCTGTATGGCAATACTTTATTGCTATGGGGAGTTGGCCGGCCAGAAATTAATATATCTGGCTTCTCCAGAGATTGGAGTATTTGTCTGAGATATGAATAAGCTGTAGCTAAAGTACGCCAAGATTCTCGGCTGTGCCCTTATGGTGACTGCAGTGCCTAAAGATGGACTTGAACCCAGCACCAGACTCCACTCTGTAATATATAATGTATTGTTATCACGGCGTTATTCTCATATCCATCTGCTAGCGGCTGGCAGCATCGTCAAGAAGAGAATGTTTTCTGCGCTGAGATCTTTCCCTTCTAGTTCACTGCTGTGGCTCTCCGTAGCCAAGTATGTTACGTATAAATTGGAACAGGAAAATTGGTGGCTGACCGGTAACACCCTTCTGTAAGGACTTGGAACCCTCGCATCCACTACCTGGAGTAGTAGTTCTACCTGAGTGAAGCTTGGAAGTCATATATATTTTAGCCCATTAGCTCAATATTTCAGACTTTTGCCGATGGTAGAATACGTTTCATATATTACTAGAAAACTTACTTATAAGGTACACTGGAAGCAGATTGTAACGCCATCCCTACTGTATATCTCGAAGCACATATTCCCCCGTAGGCAAGGCTGCATACCGGTATCACATGAAAACACTTATTCTTTGTTTAACCCTTGCTCTCTCCCAGCTATGTAGCCAAGACAGCTAGCCTCATATTTTCCTAGTAGCTATTAGCTCTATACTTCATCATATAATAAACGTTAGCTCTGCGAATAGTAACCTAATTGTAACACTATGCACTCAAAACGCTTCTCATTCCTTTATTTAAGGAACGCAGGTATCCCTGTTACGAGAGCCTCTTTTGTTATTCTTTTATATAATCGGCTGTTATTTCTCCACTTAGAGCCAATATACGTCTCTGGAAGCGTAATTCTTGGACAATAATATTTCAATCCAGCTTGAAGGTACCTAAGCGAATACTGGGATTGCCAGCCTTGCCACTACAGGTGGAGACATATCTAGAAGACAGCTCTTTTGGGATGTCTGTCAAACCATAGAATTGCCTTCCTGTATATGATGACTTAGCTTCACTGGTATATATGCCATTGATTGAATTAATGAGATACCAGACCAATAAAACGTAGTTGATGATTAACCCTGAAATAGAAACGAGAACTGCAATTACTCTAAACTAGAAGACGGCAGACGCTGTTTTTGGCCGTCAATCTGCCACGCCTTCCGCCACTCCGTGCACTTATTGTCCACGCACCGCCAAACACCGATCATCGACCCACCCAAACCTCATTTGTCCGCAGTGCAGTATACCTCCAGGCACACTCTTCTTCTGAGGCCAGTCAAGACTAACTTCCCATACAACGCGCTACGGTCTCCAAAACGCGCGAAAAATGGCACCCTCTCAAGGTATTGTTATAAGCAGTGGCCGCTCGCTTGTACACTCTTTTGTCCCTTCAATACTACATGCAGAAGTCTTGGATTCCCCTACTGGTTTCCCTAAACCACGTCCAAGCATTCAGTGCCACAGGGACCTGAAGTAGGAGGACTATCTCAAAAAATATTTAGCCGTTCACTGCATTGAATCCTACCACGGCTCGCCGGTGACCAAAGACAGTCAACCAACAGCAAATCTTCCGGAAGAGAGAGCACCGACGACGGTCAATATAATACTAACCTGACAAAGCCTGAAGACGAGAGCTAGCAAGACAGGGTTATCAGTAATACAGCACTTCTCTTTACGGATAATGAGCAAAAGCCTTTCGTACTCGGCTACTTTTCGCCTCAACACACCCAACTGCCTCTGTTCTCGAATGCGTTTGATGAGAGAATATTTGCAGTGTAATTCTAAATTCGAACATCGTGTGCAGGTAGGTTTAGTTCCATCACACTTCGCTTTATGCTGTCGACAGGGTTCGCACGCTCGTGTTGTGCGCCGGCCTTGTGAACGGCCCCAGGTTTTGGTGGCTCGAGGGATCGGCACTCTGAAGGAAGGCGTCGGAATATCACACAACGAGGGAAATGTTGACACAGCATAAAACGAATTTGGTTCACCATGGGTCTCACGTACCGTATGAGGTGTGGAGCTGAGGTTGTAATGGAATTAGCCTGGATCCATATGCGTTGAAAATGGCGGCCATACCCACCCTGCACTAGAAAGTCGCTCGCGAACCTGAGGTTCGCTACTGATTAGCAGATGATCATGGGTGACCGATTTCCATGAATAATTTCCAAATGTATCATTCATTGCTACAAACGGCCACGGGCTAAAGCCTGGATAATTAAAGAAAACCAGGGCCTAGATAATCCTCAAAGTCCTAAGTCGTCTTGTGTCCGCGTTTCATACTAGCGTAACTCCGTTCTACTACCCCGCTAATTACCCAGTTTGAGCGGGGGGCATTCCGTTCACCTTGAACCAAAAAACCTATAGTGGTGGCGGGATTGCGGCCCGAATCAACCTACATGCATTAAACCATCTGGTGAATTGCCCAGGTGTATGTATGACTTTCGTTGACAGCTAGCATTTCAAGTCTACTAACACCTAAAATATGCACTTATCACGATTTATAAATTTGCTTACTGAATAAAGGGATGAAGTCTTCAAGACTTACATTAACTATGATTGATAGGATTATGTTGACTAATCCGGGATACGTTAACGTAATCGGACACCGAAGCGGCGCGACACCGAGCCGGCGCGGCAACCCTCAACACTTCAAACAAGCCGCCGCTCTGCCTACTAAAGTATAATAATTGATTCAAATTAAAGTAATTCAACACTAATTAAATGAATTATATATAAAGAAACTAGATATTAACTTTATCAGGATATTTAAGATAATTATGGCCTTCTCTATTACAATTAGAGTGGTTAACGGCCAGGGTAGGGTAGGTTAATGGAAAAATTTATACCTGCTGTCAGGTTAATAGTTAGGTATAAGATTTCCTTATATCTAACTGCGGAACAGCTAAAAATAGAACAGTTAATTATTTTAACTATTCTTAGTACTAAGATCTACTTATTATATTTTTTTAAATCTTAGCACGGGTAAAGTATATTCAGGTTAATAACTATTTATTCTAATTATTTATATTTTTACTAATAACCAACGCAAGATTAATTTTCTTGATTTTAAAAATAGTCAGAAGAAAGAAAACAGTATACTTTATTCTATTCTTATTTATTTAATCTAATATTATCTCAGATGGTGGTAATAATTAAGTTTATAAAAAAAATTACTCTTATAATATAAAATAATAGTAAATATATATATTTATAGCTTTATTTTAGTTATATATTATTAATAAATTATTAATATTCTCTAAATTATTCTCCCAGGCTGGTAAATCTCTCTGAAAATTATTCTATATAATAATAAATAGATTTATTATTTTTTTTATATATTTAAAATACCGTCCAAGCATTCATAATAAGTCTAAAAATTGTAAATTATCTATATTATTTAATTATAATATTCTATGTGATTTTGCCTATTTAATTTATCTGGAAATCTATATTTCTTATAATTTATTAATTATAAATATAAAGATTCAAGCAGTATTTTCTAAATAAGATCTATAAAAAACTTTTACAGACTTTATTAATAATATTATTATAATAATTATAGAATATCTTTATAAAACTTCTTTTTATATTACTTGATTAAATCTGATTATTTATTATATCAGAGATATTCTATATAATAATTACTGGATACTGCAAATTCTCATCTGTAAATAAGATTAAAAAATATCTTTAATAAAAACTTATTATTATTAGATATTTCTAATATATATAAATATAATAGATTATATTTATATTAATACATGTTTAGAAGTAAAATAATATTATATTAATTAAATATTTTTTATTCTTTATTTTCTTTGATTTCTTGTACAGATGGATAGTCTATTATAAATTAATTATAATTATTAAATCTATTCTCAGAGAATATTATTAAATTCTTTTTTTTTTATTTTACAGATCTTTATAAATCATGATAATAGCTGGATAAAAAGTAGCTTTTTAATTTATATTATCTTTTTTCTTTTAAATCTTGATATTAAGTATATTATAAAATATTAAAAAATTATCTTATATCCAGCTCTTCTAGAAAAGACTTTTATCTTTTATAATTAATAGAAAATAACTACTTTTAGCCAGACTTATATACAAGATTAAAAGTCATTTTTTTATTTTAATTAAAAAAAAACAGTAACAGTATAGACTTATTTTCAAGAAAATATATTATTTTCTAATAATATCTCTTATATTTTCTATATTATATATTTATATATTCTATAGTATCTAGTAATTAATAATTCTAGGACTAGTTCTATAAGCTACTATCTTTATAAAAATTATAAAAAATAAATATTCTAATATATTTTTAAATAAATTATTAAATAGATATTGGAGAAAGGATTATCACAGATATATAATTATTAATAATATTTCTATAAATAGATTCTCTAGTAAATTATTATTATTAATATCTATTATATTATCTCTAGACTCTCACTGCTTATAATAAAAGAAACTTTTTTAATTAAATATTATACTTTTTTATTACTTACTACCTGCTGTTTTATACTATTAAATATATTTAATTTAAATAAATAATTAATTTTACTATTTTAATATTCTCTTGAATATCTATTTTTTTTATCAGATATAGATTAAAAAGTATTTTTTAAAGCTATTAGAGAAGATATATATTTAATTATTATTAAAATTTCCAGACAGCGGGCATATATTAATTATAATTAATTATTAAACTAATTTAGATTAAAAAATATTTCTTATTTTAACTGGATACTTTCTAACAGAGAATATAGATTACTATAAGATTTTATTAGACTTTTAACCAGTGTCTGGATTCTATACTAGTAAGAATCTAGTTAAGATTATTTTAAAGATTCTATAAAAACATTATTTTATTTACTGGCTATTAGATATGATTACTGATAATACTAGTAATAATAATATTATATTTAATATTATTATATTAGAACTCTGGGCTTAAGTCAGCCAGAATATTTATTTTTATAATATTTTAATAAACTCTAATTTTTTTTAAAAATTATTTAAAGCTAGCATTATATCTTCTATCTAGCTCATATTATTTAATTTTTTATTAATATCTTTTTTTAAAAACTCTAAATTAAGACTGCTAATGAAGCTGTTGAATATATATAAAAAAATAATAATAAGAAATTAAAGATCTTTTCTAGTATCTTCTAGATAATTAAAAAGATATATAATAAGAGTTATCTATAAAAGACTTTTATAGAATTCTCTAGAAGTTATTTATAAAAGTTTTATATACTTTATCTTATAGTTTATAGGAGTTTTTTTTAACTAGAGTCTTAATTAATTCTGACTCCAGAAGTCCTTTTTAACTAGAGCTGAGTCTTGATTCTAGCTTCAGTTAAAAAAGATTTTTAAAGTCAGAATCAAGATTTAGTTCTAGTTAAAAAGAGCTTTCATAAACTATAAGATAAAGTATATAAGACTTTTATAAATAATTTCTAGAGTATTTTATATAAGACTTTTACAGATAATTTCTATATTTTATTTATTATTTTTTATTTATTTCTCTGATTCTTGATTATAGATTCAGAAGATTATATATTTTATAAATATAAATTTTTAATACTGGAAGAAATTTTAGCTTACTCAGTAATTAAAGTCTGCTTCAGTATATTATCTTTTTTTAACTATAAAATCTAATAGAACTTAATCTATCTTATACTTTATTATATAATTAAATTATATCCAGTTATTAAAAGCTTTATCTAATACTGGGATTATAATAATATTAATTATCTTTATTTTATTTTAATAGAATAAAAGCAGGTAAAATATTTATTCAAATTCTTATATTCTTTTTTTCTCTTTATCTTCTGCTTATTAGAGAATAGTAAGTTTATAATTTATAAAATCTATAATATCTATAATAATCTCTTTAATTATCTTAATTAATCTATTAATTAGCTAGCACGGAAGCAGATACCCTAAAAGAAAAAAATCTTTTAAAATCTAGAAAATATATATTAAAAGTTTTATAAGTATTATTACTAGATCTATTAGACTAAAGATTATATTTATATAATTATAACAGTTCTAGATCTTATATTAAAACTTAAAAAATTCAAGAAGAATGCCTGGCTAGATAATAATATTAATTAATATTTTAAATACTAAATTATCTTTGAAAAAATTTTTTATTTTTACTACGAGCAGAATTCTGTTATTAATATATTATTTATAGTCTTTAATATATTCTTAAATCTGGATAAGATCTTTTATAATATCTTAAAGTATCAGAAGCTCTTATCTTTTATAATAACTTTTAAGAAACTTAAGATTTATCTTGATATTAAAGATATATAAATTATTAAAGATTAGAATAATAAATCAATTATATTAAAAGTTATACTTATATTAATAGTTATTTAAGAATTACTAGATATTCTGATATTCTTATCTACTAGAAGTCTTATTATAATTAATTTTCTATTTTTTATTATATAACTAGAGACTTCTTAACTATTTTAACTAATAATATTAATATTAAATATCTCTTTAATAATTCTTAGAATATTTATTATTATTACTAGAGCTGCCTGTATCCTAAGATTATTAAAGCTTTTATATTTTAAATATATATTAATTATTTTATTATTATTAAGAAATATTAAAATATTCTTAATAATCTTTCTCCAGATTCTATTATATTTATAATTAAGAATTAAGAAGATAATAAGCTAATAATAATTTTTTATATTAGTAAAAATAAGAATATAGATAATCTTAATAATAATTCTAAAAATAAAATATTATTAAAAAGAGAAGATCTAGTTTTTCTTTAGTCTAGTAATATTATATATATCCAGATATAGATAAATACTTAAACTGTATAATCTCTTTGCTATTATAACTATTAATTAAAATAATATAAAAAATAATTTAAGAAATAATTAATATATTTTTCTCTAATAATCTAATTTAATTATATTTAAATTTCTAGTATTATCTGTAAAAGTCTAATATAGGAGTGACTAGGCTACTGGCTGCTAGTTAAAAAATTATATTATTATTAATTAATAACTAATCTAATACCTGTTTTAATAATACAGTAATTAAAAATATATTATTACTAGTATATTATTTTTATAAAGACTCTGTATAAATTATTAATTAATCTATAATTATTAATCTTCTAAATATATCTGATCTTTCTAACTGGTAGTTAAGATTAGTTAAAGTAATCTCTTAATTATAACATACTCTTAACTGTATAATTAAAAGAATTCTTATACCTTAACCTAACCATCAGGTTACAGTTAAGGTTAGGTTAAGGTATAACGGTCAGGTATAACCACTCTAGTAATCAGTAGTCTAGTTACTCCTATAGGCTATATTAGACTTTTATAGATAATACTAGGAATCTGAATATTATTAGATTAGACTATTAAAAAAATATATTAATTATTATTCAAATTATTTTTTATATTATTCTGGTCGGTGGTCATGATAATAAAAAAATTATATAATTTAAGTATTTATTTATATCTGGATATATATAATATTACTAGACTAAGAAAAAACTAGATCTTTTTTTTAATAATATTTTATTTTCAGAATTATTATTAAGATCATCTATATTCTTAATTTTATTAATATAGAAAATTATTATTAGTTTATTATCTTCTTAATTCTTAATTATAAATATAATAGAATCCAGAGAAAGATTATTAAGAATATCCTGATATTTCTTAGTAATAGTAAAGTAATCAGTATATATTTAAAATATAAGAATTTAAATAGTCTTAGGATACAGACAGCTCTAGTAATAATAATAAATTTTTTAAAAATTATTAAAGAAATACTTAATATTAATATTATTAATTACAACACTTAAGAAATTTTTAAATTTTAATTATATAATAAAGAATAAGAAACTGATCACAGCAGGATTTTCAATAAATAAAAATATTAGAATATCTAGTAATTTCTAGATAATTAGTAGTATAAATATAGTTTTTAATATAATTAATTTATTATTCTAGTTTTTAATAATTTATATATTTTTAATATCAAGATAAATCTTAAATTTTTTAAATATTACTGTAGAAGGCAAGAGCTTATAATACTTTAAGATATTATAAAAAATCTTATCCAGATTTGAGAATATACTAGAGATTAAAAATAATATATTAATAATAAAATTCTATTAATAATAAAAATAGAAGATTTTTTTAAAGATAGTTTAATATTCAAAATATTAATTAATATTATTTTCTAGCCAGGTATTCTTTTTGACTTTTTTAAGTTTTAATATAGAGTCTAGAATTATTATAATTATATAAATATAGTTCTGAGTCTGGTAGATCTAGTAATAATATTTATAAAATTTCTAATATATATTCTCCAGATTCTGAAAAATCTTTTTTTTTTAAATATCTGCTTTCATGCCAGCTGATTAATAAATTAATTAAAATAATTAAAAAAGTTATTATAAATATTATAGATTTTATAAATTATAGATTTACTGTTCCCTGACAGGCAGAAGATAAAAAAAATATAAAAATTTAAGTTAGTATTCTAACTACTTCTATTTTATTAAAATAAGATAAAGATAGTTGATATTGTTGGGATTTTGGCCCAGGCGCTAGTCCAAAACAGGAAAGCGGTCTAGCGGGGCTAGGCCAATCAGATAATAGGAGGTCTTGTAAAAGGC